>NW_021621003.1:5407599-5445986 GCF_004785775.1 Grammomys surdaster | reverse complement strand
GGGGAGGTGTGGTGGTTTGAATATGCTTGGCCCAATGAATGAAACTACTAGGAGGTGTGGGTTTGTTAGAGTAGGTGTGGCCTTGTTAGAGAAAGTGTGTCACTGTGGGGGTGAGGTTTGAGACCCTCCTTCTGGCTGCCTGAGGATGCTGAGTTTTGTCATGTTTGCCTTATGAACAAGACATAGAACTCTCAGCTCCTCTAGCACCACGCTTGCCTAGACACTGCTATACTGAGTCTCTGATCCTGTAAGCCAGCCCCAATTAAATGCTCTCCTTTGTAAGAATTGTTTTGGTCATGGTGTCTCTTCACTGCAACCAGAGACTGTGGGGTATTGCTGTGATAGGCCAGACTATATTTTGATTAGAAGAATGTGGAGTTAGGGACTTTGAATTTGGAAAGCTATGGAATGCTTTAAATGGGATTTAATGGGTCATCATAGAAGGAATATGGAATACATTGGTGCTGATGGTGACTTGAACTCTGGGGGTCTCCCTCAAGTGGTTTCTGAGAATAATGTCAATATGCTGCCTAGAATTGTTCTTATGATATTTTGGTGGAGACTGTGGTTGTTTTTCACCTTTGTGTAAAAAGTCTGCCTGAGGCTAAAGTGAAGAAAGTCAAACTAATTGCTTTGACAGAGGAAGCCACAAAAAAGCCCAGCATACACTTTGCACTCTGGTTTACTCTCATGAGGAGCAGTTTGATCAAATGTAGCAAGCTTATAAAGAAAAATGCAAAATGTACAGTTCAAAGAGTAAAGGAGCACCAGGAAGTGGTACTAAATGGAATTAAGGGAATGAGGACCTTAAGGCAGGATCCCACCCAGATAAATTTTTGCATTTGTAGTTGTACAAGGGAGAGTTGTATCTTGCTAGGTGTTATGTTCTCGTTATTGTTTTTATTTGGACAAAATGAAATATTATGTGTCAAATTGACAAGAGATAGATTGTAATGGCTACTCTTGGTTTTCAACTTGGTTAAGATCTATAATAAAAAGCTTAGGTCCAGGCAGGGTGGCACATGATTTTAATCCCAAGAGACAGAAGCAAACAGAACTATGAGTTCAAGGCCAGACTGGCACAGAGGAAGTTCAAGGTAAAGAAAAGCTTTGGTCCATGCGCTGTGGTTCATGCTTTTAATCCCAGCATTCAAGAGAACCATGCAAATCTGTGAATTCAAGATCAATCTACAGAGCAAGTTCCAGGACAGCCAAGCTTAGGCAGTGAAGGAGTTGGAAAACAGAAAGCTGGTGATAAAGAGCAAGGGGTCCATATAACAGCTCTGGCAAGCAGAACTTGGCAGCTTTAGCCATGTGGCTCTGGCTTTAGTGTCAAGAGTAGAAATTGATGCTGGTTAGCTGGAGCTAAGAAATTAACAGTGATTAAGTGAGAGAGATCAGCCATCACTGAGGTGACATCTTCTGGGAAGCATTTTCTGAGAGCACAAAGAAGCTGTGCAATAGAGATAGCCAAGGTAGTACCTTGGGCTGTTGCTGGACTTGGTAATGTATAAGAATCACCTAGGTGGTACTGAATTTGAAGGCATGGAGGGTTAAAAGTGAGAGAAACGATTGCTTGGCATTGTGAGTGGCCAGGAAAGGCCATTGGTGAAGGTGCAGCCTCAGTTGCAGTTAATGGCCCAGGACTGAAGGTATCATGCAAAGAAGTTAAGGCTTGACACCATGAAGGGTGAAGCCTAGTTGCAGAGGATGACCTCAGCATACTGGAGATGTGAGTACTGTGGCTGACCACCCAAATCAGTAGCATCAGTGGAGTAGGGTCAATCAGGGCCTATAGTGCTACAGAAGGCAGAGCTGGAGAAGTAACCCAAGTCTTTTGGAAGAGCCCAGAAGATCATGTGTAAATCCCAGACATTGGAACAAGAAGCTGTAAGGTTGAAGTTGCCTTGGAACCCCCAAGATGTTAGAGATGCCAGAGGCATGGGATCCCTGCTGAGGAATGCTGCTTATATGGAGTGGAACCAATCAGAAATGCTTCAGTCAAAAAGCAGAAATGAGTTGGAAATCTGTAAAGCATTTTCATATCAGATACAGAAATACAGAGTTTGCAGTTTGCCCAGGTGGGCTTTGATCTTGCTTTAGTTCAGCATTTCCTCACTATGATGTTTTGGAGTGGTAATACATATCCTCTGATGTTGGAACTACGTGATCTGCTTTCTGATTTTGAGTTTTTGGGGGATTACAGTTAAGTGATTGGATGAATCTCAGAAGAGACTTTGAATTTTGGATATTTTACATTGTTGAGACTGTTACAGACTATGGAGATTTTTAAAGTTGAACTAAATGTGTTTTGTATTATGCGAAGGGTTGCTATGGCTCCCTTAGACTCAAGTGTTTGAAAAAACCATTGGGGGCCAGGGAGTGGAATATTTTTTTATTATTATTATTTGTATTTTTTAAAGTAAATATGTTCTTTATTTTTATTATTGGATATTTTATTTACATTTCAGATGTTATCCCCTTATCCCATTTCTCCCCGCCCCCTGCCCAGTAAACTTCTATCCCATCCCCCCTCCTCCTGCTTCAATGAGGTTGTGCCCCCACCTATCCCCCCATTCCTACATCCCCACCCTCGAATTCCCCTGCACTTGGCGTCCAGCCTTCATGGGGCCAAGGATCTTCCCTCCCACCTATGCCCGACAAGGCCATCCTCCCCTACATATACAGCTGGAGTCATGGGTCCTTCCCTATGTGCTCCCAGACTGGGAGCTCTGGTTGGTTGGTATTGTTGCTCTCCTCATGGGTCTGCAAACCCTTTCAGCTCCTTCAGTCTTCTCTCTAACTCCTCCATTGGGAACACCTTGATCAGTTCAATGGTTAGCTGTGAGCTTCCGCCTCTGAATATGTCAGACTCTGGCAGACTTCTAAGGAGACAGCTATATCTGGCTCCTGTCAGCATGCACTTCCTGACATCCACATCAGTGTCTACCTTTGATGACTGTACATGGGATGGATACCCAGTTAGAATGGTCTCCAGATGGCCCCTCCTTCAGTTTCTGTCCCACACTTTGTCTCCAAATTTGCTTCCTTGAGTATTTTGTTACTCCTTCTAAGAAGCACACACACTTGGTCTTCCTTCTTAATGAGCTTCATGTGTTCTGTGAGTTGAATCTTGGGCATTTCAAGGTTCTGGGCTAATATCCGATAATCAGTGAGTGAATACAATGTGTGTTCTTTTGTGATTGGGTTACCACACTCAGTATGATATTTTCTAGTTCTGTCTGTTAGTATTCTGTCTAAACTCCACCTCCACAGTTACCAGGCAATAGTCAGGTATGCTTCTCCCCACAGTTACCTGGCAATAGCAGGGTAGGCCTGCCCACTATAAAAGGGGCTGCTTGCCCCCTCCTCTCTTACTCCTCTCCCTCTTACTCTCTTACTTTCTTGCTCTCTTGTTCTCTTGCCCTCTTGCCTCTAGCATCTCTCTGTCCCCTTGCCCCTCCCCCTTCCCCCCTCTCTCCACTTGGTCATGGCCGGCTTCTACTCCTCTACCTCTCTGCTCTCTCTCTCTCTCTCTCTCTCTCTCTCTCTCTCTCCACTACCCACCTGGCTCCCCTCCCCATGCCCTGAATAAACTCTTTTCTATGCTATACTGGTGTGTGGCTGGTCCCTCAGGGGGAAGAGATTCTTCAGCATGGGCCCACTGAGACGTCCCCTTCCCCCATACTTCTCCACACATCCACAGGACATACTCTTTATCTCTTTATCTTTTTTATAAACACAACACCATCCATTTACCTGAGAATTTCTCCAATTCATTGTTTTTAATAGTTGAGTAATATTCCATTGTGTAAATGTACCACATTTTTTTTATCCTTTCCTCTGTTGAAGGACATCTGGGTTCTTTCCAGCTTCTGGCTATTATAAATAAGGCTGCTATGAACATAGTGGAGCATATGTCCTTGTTATATGTTGGAGCATCTTCTGGATATATTCCCAGGAGTGGTATAGCTGGGTCCTCAGGTATGTCCAATTTTCTGAGGAACCGCTAGACTGATTTCCAGAGTGGTTGCACCATCTTGCAATCCCACCAACAATGGTGGAGTGTTCCCCTTTCTCCACATCCTCGCCAGCATCTGCTATTGCCTGAGTTTTTGATCTTAGCCATTCTGACTGGTGTGAGGTAGAATCTCAGGGTTGTTTTGATTTGCATTTCCCTGATGACTAAGGATGTTGAACGTTTCTTTAGGTGCTTCTCAGCCATTCGAGTTTCCTCAGTTGAGAATTCTTTGTTTAGCTCTGTTCCCCATTTTTTAAATAGGGTTATTTGGTTGGTGTATGGTGTTTTAAATGTGTTTAGCCCAGGGAGCGATACTGTTAGGAGGTGTGACTTTGTTGGAGTAGGTGGGGCCTTGATGGAGGAAGTGTGTGACTTTAGGGGTGGGGTTTGAGAGGCTCCTAGCTGCCTGAGGATGCTGAGTCTTCTCTTGTTTGCCTTCCAAACAAGACATAGAACTCTCAGCTCCTCCAGCACCATGCTTGCCTGGATGCTGCCATGCTTCCCTCCATGACAGTGGACTGAACCTCTGATTCTGTGAGCCAGTTCCAGTGAAATGTTTTCTTTTATAAAAGTGGCCTTGGTCTTGGTATCTCTTCACAGTAATGGAAACCCTAAGATAGGAGGGTGTCCCCAGCTGAGCTGAGCAGCTCAAGAGCCTCAGCTCTGCCCCTTCACTTCTTCCCTGCTTCTCTTCATTGCTTCTTGTCATCTTCTGATGAGTCAGTCACATCAGGGAACATTATCTGATAAAAGATATTTGTTGGAAGGTCCAGCATGTGAATGGAAGAATCCAGGAGTGGCTGCCTAAGCTCCCAGGAGGGAGCAGACACCAAGAACTGGACACGGTGCAGTGCCTATACAGGGTCTTGGAAAGTGGGGAGGGAGCTTCCTAGGGTGGAGATTTTCAGAGTGAGGATTGGTAGGATTTCAAGTCCTGAGCTTGGGGGAGCTCAGGGATTAGTAAATTTTCCTGTTCATGGATTAGTACATTTTAGTGGTCAGGGATTAGTGGGTTTCTGTTGGAAGTTCAGGAGTTGGTGGGTTTTCCTTTTCAGGGATTGGTGTCTTTTGTTCAAATGTTTCACCTAAAATTAGCATAACATGGGGAGGGTCCTGCTGAGGGGCTGAAGATGGCCTTTGTGACAGTAAGGCCATCTTACTTAGGGAGTTCCAGGGGAGAGGCATGGATGCTGGAGCTTCTCAGGCAGGGGTCTGGCCATTTTCCTGCCTTGAGGGTTTATAAAATTTACAAAGTATGCACAGTTTACAAAGGGAGTCCACTGCAGGGAAACCCCCCCCACACACACACACACTTCAGTGGAATGATCAACTCCTGAGCAGTGTTTGGAAAGTGACATCCTAATGAGGCATAGAGAAATCTCCAGCTTGGGAAGGAGGAGGTGCTGAAGGAGTGTCACAGGAGAGGCTCCTGAAAAGTGCATCACAGCTTTTGTTCAGTTTGGGGAGAGCTAGTCAGCAGGTAGAGCATGGCAATTCCCAGTGACATCATTAGTAGTCCCTTCCCTGGACAACATCTTGTATCCAGGAGAGCCCTAGAATCGTCAGTGATGTCACCAGGTTTGTGGTGACACCAACTGCCTGTGGGGCATTTGTTCAATGCCTACAGAATATCCAGAGACATGCTTTACGGGGATGAGTGGACATTTCAGGAGAAAGAAAAAGAGCATGGAGGCAGCAGAGAGGAGCGGAAGGAAGCTGGCCCTCGATCTTGGTGTAAAACAACAAGATATAAATGGATCTGGAGAATGTGCAGTGAGTTCTGGACATGGAAACAGGAATTTCCTGGAGGAAGTGGGCTTGAGCTTTGCCTTCAAGACAAAGAGCTTAGAAACTGGGAGCTTCTGTGAAGTGAGACCTATCTTATTTCTCAGGGTCCCATTGTTCTGACAGGACACCCACAATCACTCATCACCCAGACTTATTGAAAGAGCCCTGTAGATCTACCCTGCTGTGCTTGAACACTGCAGAGGAGCCAGCTTTCTTCCTCACCATCTTGACCTAATTTCTTAACCTTTATTCATCAACTTACTGGTTAAAGATCTTCAGGAGGGGAAGGGCCATTTCTGGTCTGCATTTGGAAAGTGAGTCTTCACTATTCATACATGAAGGAGTGAAAAGATTCTAACGGAGCAGAGAGATCTCTGGCCTTGGAAGGGGAATGATTAAAGGTCTTCCCTTGTGACTCCAGGAAGGCTCCTAGAAAGGGCAGCTTGGATTCTGGTGTTTTGGTGCTGCTGGAGAGGAACCTAACAGTTTTCTGGAGATTCCAATGTATACCTGATTTGTAGATTATTATATATTATATTTTGTATTTATACGTATGTGATATTTATATATTTTATATTATATTTATATCTTATTGTTTTACACCAAGATCATGTACCAAGGAATTAGTATTCTCTATGAGGTCACCAATATTGTGGCAACAGTCTTAAAGGGTTTCAGTCAGTGTCTATGTTTCTCCCATAGACCTGTTGGCCACGCTGAGCAGGCTATTTAGGAGACAGAATGGAGAGCAGAAAGAGAGCAGAGAGAGGCAGAAGGAAGCTGACCTTAGGTCTTGGTGTAAAAGCCAAGAAATGAAGGTTCCTGTGGAAGGCAAAATAAACCATGTGCTAGGGATAGGGGCTTCCTGGAGGAGGTGGGCTTGCACTGGGTCTTCCAGGAGTAGGGTTTGTAATCTGGAGCCTCTGTGTTCCTAAAGAGCAGACCCAGAGTCAAGGATTTCAGAATTAACAAGCGTGCAGCTGCTTTGATGTGAGCTCTTTAATTTCATTCTGAGCAGCAAAGGATGCCAGGCAGAAGCTCTGTGAGAATAACAGTCTCCTTCTCAGGACAGGGTGTTTAGCACTTCGTCCTTAGCAGATTCCTGTAGGATACATGGGTATGTGCTGCCAAGAACAGTGGGCTACTCCCATGTATCAAGGTCTCAGACATTCAGACACGTTGGGCTTGAACACAGGATTAGGGCTTGGTGGACCTAAGCACTGTGGACCTCAGAGCTTACTTGTATCACATCAGATAGGATCTGACAATGTCCTCCAATTCTTTGTGTATGGACCATCTTCTGCATTTCAGTGACAGGGGACTGCAATGAGGAGTGAGGCATGAATCTAGCTATGGTGAATGTGAACACGGCCATAGCTGAGGAGCCCAGCTTGGAGACAGCTTTCCTGCTCTCTCAGGGATTCACTGTCTCTCTAGCATTCTCTCATCCTCAGCTTCTTTTAGGGGCTCAGCATGGTCTTTCCTGGCCATGTGCCACCAACTATGCACGTGCACTTGTGTTTATCTACCTATAAGGTCTGATGGGAAGGCATCATCATGACCCTCCATCACCACTGAGCAGGAGCAGCAGATGAAGAAGTTGGAGCAACTGAAAATTGAGTTCCAGAAAATGACAAATGAGAAGAATGAACTTCATGGAATCCTGGCCCATTGTACCCATAAGGATTTGAACAGCAGGTAGTCGTTATCCCCAGTTCCCTGTTGACTGTCTTGATCCCTTTGTTAAGTCAGCTTTCCTCATGTCACAGAAGGCTACACATCCAGTGTGTCCTCACACCCAAACTAATTTTCCTTTGTGCCTCTTAGAGGCAGAACACGCAGCCCAGATAGGAGTGAGGTGGGAGATGCACACTGTTTTTGCTTCCTCCAAATGAAAAGCAGAGTCTGTTACCTGACTCACAGTCTGGGGAGAAGGGCAGGAGTGTGTGAGCGCTCACCATGCATTTTATAATGCCTTGACAGGCATTGGCTTATGTGACATGCTAGGGGCTGTGAGTCTATGGTGGATCATTTTCTATTTTCTCTGAATGTGTGTGGGGTGTGATTGTTCCTGCCAGTAGCTGGAGGGGACTGGTCCCTTTTGGTGCCCCTAAGTGTGTGACTGAAAGGCCTAGAGGTCATCCCTGTTCTTCTTGGTTTTGTTCATTATTCTCTGAGAAAATGCACAATGCCAGGTCCCTGCATTTATTGGGCATTTTGAGAGAGAGAGAGAGAGAGAGAGAGAGAGAGAGAGAGAGAGAGAGAGAAAAGAGAGAGAGAGAATATGTTTGTGTGTTTACCTCCAGACCCTGGGAGTTGAGGGCCTGAGGATCTGCCTGTCTCAAAGTTTCCAGGTGATGCCAGTAATGATGCCCTGAACTCCACTTTGAGCAGCAGAGCTCTTTTTCCTTGTGCTCACCTTGGTGACAAATATAAATCACTTGGGGAGTTTATAAAGCTGCTTCCCTGAAGATACTGGTTATGTCCTCTGGGCATTCCTGTAGCAATAGGAACCCGGTATTGAGAATCCCTGCTCTGAAAACAGGAGAGATGTCAGCAAGGGTTTCTGATGGGCCTAGGACTGTGGTACAGACTCCTGGGCACTTCTTAGAGAGCTAGTCTCTTCCTTCAGTCCCACTGAGAGCTGATCCAGGCCCGCTCCCACCCACCCCCCCTTTTTAAATTCTGCCTCTTTTGGCCTGGGGCAAAGATAGTAACTTTAGTAAGCACCAGGAGGACCAGTACATAGGAGCCAGAATTTGGCATCTTCTGGACGGGGGCAGTCCAGGATGCAGCCTAAATTAATCTGATCCTTGAATTCTGCATTCATGGGGTTCTGTGCACCCAGGGGCATGCCCTACCTCAAGCTAAACTTTGAATTCAAGGTGCTCCATAGAGAAGAAACACAGATATGTGCCACCTGCAGAAAATGCTCCAGGGGATAAGAGACTTTGAATAAGTGTGAGGAGCTGATTGAAGAGAATGAATCCTATTAGTGACTTACATGACTGGGACCCCAGCAATTGGCAGAGAATGCTTTTTCCCTTCTTTGTTTTTGAACCAAAGTGATGGCTCTGGTTCCATAATGTCTGCCACTTATCGAAAGGCTGGCCTTGAGACTCTTGGACTTGTACCTCGTGAACTCAGTTTTCCTGAGTGTGAAACATCTGTGAGCCCCTCCAAGCATTGTCCTGACCAAATCCACAGCCTCTAGAAGAAAAAGGGGTGCATTAAGGGGTGGGGGTTTCAACCAGCCCTGAGCCTCTGGGCCTGACAGGGGTTTTAAAGATCTGGGTTCTATGAGAGACATAGAAAGTTATCTCTCAGAGAAAAAATTTGTTCTGTAGCTTATTATGGTTTTCCAAAACCATAGACATATAAGCACAAGTAGGGACCACATCCTCCTCTGGGAGGTACGGGGATCCCTTTTGCTGTCTAGTACTTAGAAGTACTTGATGTAGTGAGAGGCAGATCAAAGCTGGCAGTGGCTCACCATGTTTTGACTGCAGTTCAGCCTCCAGCACTGCCAGCTCTCCAGTGAGTGAGTGGACTCAGCTCAAGCATAAAGTGATCACGCTAAGGAAGGAGAACGGAAAGTTGCAGGGGGCAGACTGCACTACAAGAGTCCTGTAAGGAGACAGAAAGCCTCAGAGAGGAGGCTAGCAAGAAGCTGTATGAGCAATGTATGTGCCAAGCAGCAGCAGGTAGGATGAACGAGGCATCAGGGCAGTTTGCCCTCCTGTGTAACCAGAAGCACAGTCAAGCCCATGTAGCCATCGTCCACCTTATCCAGGCGCTCTCCTATGTCTCATCCAGTTGGTCATTTCTGTGATCACTTACAAGACTTTCTGCGGAGTTCGCCTCTTTCAAGAAAACGAATGATTAGCAAGCAAACTTTCCTGCTCTACTAGAAGCTGCAGTTCGTTAAGGGAGATAGGTTGATCACATAGCACACACTGACATGCCATTGTGGGAGAAGCAGTGCTATTTGGGAGCCATTTCTGCAATACGCCCAGAGCTTTGATTGATGTGGTCAGGGGCCTGTAGCTCATTTGCTTTAGAGGGGTCATGTGAGATCACAGGTAGGAAGCAACCTGCAAAGAGTTTCGCCCACTGGAAATGAGTGGTTCTCATTGTCCCCTTTATCAGTGGCATGTGGCCTTTCTCCCTCTTGTTCCTTGCATCACAAGATGGTCTCAACCTTTGCAGATCTTGGTTCACACCAACAGGGCCTGAGTAGCAGCTTGTCAGTCCCGTTTCTGTGAGTGCTGTTGGAGAGTTCTTCCCTGGGCTTACATTCTAGAGCTGACTAGAGGACCAGCAATGTGGGAAAGTCTTCTCACAGGTTGGGGCTTAGTTTGACAGATTTGAGGCTTCAAGAGAAAAATTTCTCCAACTACCTCAACATAATCATGACAAGTTCTGCTCCCTAGGATTTTCTGTCCCCAATGTTGGAGACACATGGGTCTCACTTGAAATATCCAGTGTGTATAACCTAAATTCAACTGTTCATCCAGCATGATGTCCCCATTGCTTTCTGCTCACTTATGATGTCTATGGTGTGTATGTGTGTGTGTGTGTGTGTGTGTGTGTTTGGCATATGTATCTATGTCCATGCATGTGTCTATGTTGGTGAACAAAGCTGGTCTGTATTCTTTGGCTACCCTGTCCCCTCTCATGTGGAGCTTACTGTCTCGTCTCAATTCCTCTGAGCTTTATTTGCTCAGAGAGAGGAAGAACATGGTGACTTTTTCTTGATTTTTATGCATTTTCATTGTTTTTTTAATTAACATGTTTTGGAATATGTTAAAAAGTCAAACAATACAGCTTTTCTAAAATTAAAAAGTGTACTTCTTTACTTGACCTGCACAGAGGCATGCCCCTGGAAATTCCTGGTTTGTCTCACCCTAAGGATGCATGGAGTCCTACTGTGCATCCTTCTGCTGACATTGCGCTGCTGACTATAACATGTGAAGAGTTGTGTTTCAGGACAGATTGCCCCTCAGAGTTGTGCAGAGTGCTGCATTTCAGTAAAATCCCTGCATGTGAATTCATTAGCCTCCTGGCTGACATCAGGGCTGTTTTCACATCACATGAACTGTAATGTGTTGAAAAGTTCCTGGGTAATGACCATGAGTCACTGTCTTCCTCTGTTGCTACCAAGATCTTCAGTGCAGGAGCCAGGGTAGGTTTAGTGAGGGTAATGTGGTCGTTCAACTTGAAGCTTGCTAGAGGCTTTGTTTGGAGCCCTCTTTGTGTGAACTTGTTCTTTTTGTCAAAAAAAAAAAAAGCTGTATTTTGTTTTATAATTCTTTGTCTCTAAAAAACTTACATAGCTACTCATTTGTGTGTTTATTGTGGATTCTTTTATCTGTCTCCTAACAACATCTTCTCTGGCTCAGTTTACCTTCTCCTTGATAAGCTGTCACTAACTGTCTTCTCAGTCTGCTAGCCCAACTCACTTTCAAGTGTAGGGTCATTTAAAGGGCCAGGCACATAACATCTTTCACATTACATTTACTCCCATTTGTTTTAGCTACTAATTGCTCAGTTTTTGTAGCTAATTCCAATGTCTTTTCCAAGGTTCTCAGGTGTCTTGTGTGCCCTTTCTGCCCATCTATCCAGAGCATATCCACAAGGGAAATAAGGACCTAACAGGGATGCTTCTCTTTCTTGTAATTTGGGTTCTGCTTCATGAACCTTCTCATTTCCTGGAGCACATTATCTTCTAACATCTTGTGCTTTGGAGTTCCTTTTTGAAGTCTCTTAGTTCATGTCCCCAGCTCTGTGAAGTTCTTGCTTATGGTTGCTTCTTGGGCTTTCAGGATGTTTTATACAATATTGATTCTTATTGTACTGCTCATTAGCCTGTTGTTGATCGGCACTGAGGCCTTTCCATAGGCCTGCCAGTGGTTAGGTGCTGATGTTTTCTTGTCTATGCTTTGCTGGATGGCTGGCAGGATGCCATGATTGGTTTGGCTCTCTTTGCTCTGTTTGGGTCAGTGTCCGAGGTTTTCAGAAGATCTGAGCTTCATTAGTCTTCATGGTATCAACAGCTTTTCATTTCCTGTGTTCATATTAACAAATCGATGTTCCCAGCACAATATATCACTGACTTTCATTCTGATATTAACACATGCTTATATGTTAATTTAATTCCACATTTTTTCCATAATCCAGTGACTTTCAACCCGTTGTTCATTTTTGTTAATATTCAGTAAGATTAAAGTTAACAGAACATTATTTAGACTATCTCTGGGGAACTCTAATCTTTTTTGCTTTATAAGCACTTCTTTTAAGGTGCAATTAGATCTTTCTACAACAACTTATCCTGTAGGCCTGTGTGGTATACCTGTATTGTGGCTTATATTATAATATGCAAAGAATTCTTACTGGAGACATATGAGGTAACACTGTTACTAATTTGTACAGGTATCCCCATAATTGCAATTACTTCCAGTCATTGTGTAATTACAAAGTCAGCCTTTTCAGAGCTCAAAGCATTTGCCCATTGAAATCCTGAGCATATGTCAATGGTATGTGCACAAACTTTAATTTTTCAAATTCTGCAATGTGAAACACATCCATCTGCCAGATTTCATTACACTGCACTCTTAGAGTTACTTACAATGTGTAATGCAGTTTGATTATACAAAAAACAAGTAGGACATTTTCTTATAATTTACTTGGCTTGTTGCTAAGTGAAATAAAAAAATTTAAACTGTTACCGTTAACATGGTATTTTTCATTAAATTTTGAGGCTATTTTGGACAAAGTCTGAATCTCCTTGTAATGTTTGAATCAAATTACTTAACTCATGCGAAGTTACTTCAATGGTGGGGCATATCTAATATCTCCAATTAATTTTTGAAAATCATGAAGAACTTGCAACTGATCTTTTCTGATCTGTATCATTTATGGTTCATTTTTTGTTGATTCATTTTAAAGCCAAGTAGTGGTCAAAATCTTTGTATTTTTTGTAACTTAAGATTACAAAATTTTGTATTTTTGTAATCTTAATACCCCAACAAGGCAAAATTCTTTTTGTTTGATCTGAATCAGCCAACAAAATATCATTCATGTAATGGTAAATAATGGATTGAAGAAGTTGCCTACAAATTATTTCTAGCGCAAAATATTGACATAATGTTGGACTGTTTTAACATTTCTTGCTGAAGAACTTTCCACATTGATATCTTTTTGCAAGGTTGAGAATTATTTATTACATGTAGGCACTGTGAAGGCAAATTTTTCTCTATCCTGCTCTTGCCAAGGGTATAGTGAAAAAAGAATTACTATCATAGGCCATGCCTTAAGTAGTAAACATGTTGCAATGGACCCATTGGTTGGATTACTCTATTCACAGCCCTCAAATCTGTCAACCTTCTCCATTTCCCCAATTTCTTTTTCATAATTGCAGGGCTGGTAGAGTATCCTATATGTTGAGCCTCCATCTGCTCTTGTACCAGCTGTTCAAATATCAGAAATTCTTCTTGAGTTAAGGGCCACTGCTCTACCCACAGGCTTGTTGGTCAACCATTTTAAGGGTAGGAACATTGTCATAATTTCAGAAGTGGCTCCTCTTATAAATTTGGAATCTCAATTCATGTTGTGTCTTGGTTTTGGACAACTGCACAATCTGAGGTTGTTCTGGATAACATTTTTTAATACCTTCCACTGGAGCATCTTCCATCTCAACCCTTATTTTAGGGATTGTGTTAGGTATTGAGGGGCTATTTATCTGAGTTCCTCACTGTTGTAATAGATCTTGCCCTCATAAATTTAAGGCTACATCAGGCACATAAGGCCTCAACTTTCCTATTTGACCTTCTGGTCCCATACTTTTAAGCCCCCTCACACATTTTTTTTTTCTTTTTTTTTTTTCCAGGAAACACACATCAACTTTATTAGAATAAAAGAAACTTCCAATTTATAAGAAAAATAACATGAACCCAGCACTACTTGGTAGGTGTCAGGTCCCATTACTGTTCTGATGGCACCTGGCCACACTGAGGGTCACAGGATAACCTCATCATAGCTGCTGCAAGACCACACTTCTGACATGACAGTTTCATCATCAGGGCTGCACAGACTTGTTTTGAAGCTTTTGAGTAGAAAGATCAGTGTGGAGAGCAGAGCCTTGCTTTTCCAACTAAAAACAAAAAGGAAACTAAGGACTAAGCGGGCGACATCTCCTCCAGGCTGCTAGAGCATTCTATGGGCACTTGATTCCAGATTCCACCTCAGGAACATGGGGAGGGAAAGGAGTGGCAGGGGGCCAGGACACTAGCACTAGCAGGCTGCTCTGGTGACACTCAGCTCCCCCGTTCCCTTTCTGCTGGTGGTAGTAGGCGTCTTTTCTGGCAGCAGCAGCAGCAGCTTGATGGGGGAGGAAAGGAGCCACCCACCCATCACCTCTTCTTGAAGCCGTATTTTTTGCGTTCATAGAATAAGTCTGTCTTAGAGCTCCCCAAATTGACAATCTTTGGGCAACCGTCTCTATCCTTCTCCTGAATGGTGCACTCTTTACAATAGTAGGCATCAGAGACTCCGGGACCTCCACAGATCACACAGCGGCCCTGGTAAGATCCATAGTTACACTCATCACAGATGCGAACCAGGGTGCAGGGACGCACATAGGAATCACAGATCACACATTTGCCATCACATTTTTCACACAGTCTTCCGATAGCCACACCTGCCTGCTTGCGGCAGAAAATCAAATCTGGATGATGTTTAGCCATAACTCTTTTCCAAGCCGGCGGCCGGAAGCTTTGAGAACTCCATTTTTTTTTTTTTTTTTTTTATTTGAGACAACTTTGCAATTCCTAGAAACTGGGCATAAACCTTTTGAAGTATCCATTCTGAATCCCAAGATTTTTGTGAAATAGTTACATCAACTTTTGCAGCCACCAAACCTATTTCAATGTCATTCATTTGTAACTTTAATTTTGGCCTCTGATTGTCAACAACTGTTTACCAGGACAAACACTTTTCAGTACTTCCAAACCCTCCAGGTATTTCTACTGGAGCAGCTTTGCCTTTGATATAGGGAAACATAAACAGCTGAGCAATACTAACACATGTTAAATAATATATCCTTTTTAATAGAGGCCATTATTTTAAAGGGGCATCTTGAAATCTATTATTTCCTAGATGTACAATGAATCTTTGTAGAAAATTTTTAACTTAGAATTTTTATAGAGAGTGTAAGATGTTTATCTATTGTATCTATTGTCAAGTCTAGAACAATGCTCCTTGTAGAAGTATTAGATCTGCATTTCTTAGTATGTTCTATTTGTTTATTTCTTGACTGACAAGAGGGAAACTGCTCATGCATTTTGCTGTGCAGCATCGAGGTAGCCCCCCCCAATATAGTTTTCTGATGGCAAGAAATTGCCTTGGCTATCTCTCTTGGACCTATGTTCATTGATCCAATGGTAATCCTTGCCACATCATCTGCACCCTTCTGGAAATCTGCGCCTTCCAGAAGGCCAGATTTCACAATTATATTTTGGAAGGCCATAGCCCTTAGAGATGCCTTGTTCACAATTTTGTTTCAAATGTCCATATTTCCCACAATTACAGCACTGGAAGTTTGACATGGGAGACCTCTAGCTATAGCTTGACCAATTATATTAGCAGGGTTTATGTTTGAACCAATGTCATTCATACTCTTTATCCATTCATCTCTGGGTATTTCCTGTGCCTTTAGCGGTCTTATCACTTTTTACACTCTACATATTCATTTTTGAATGCTAGGGTCTCTATCAACACTTGTATCAGGATATGATAATCTTATTTACTGCTGAGATCAATCTTTGTAAAAAAGCAATCAATGAAGGCTTCTCGAGAGTCTGGGGTGATTTCTGTAAATGATGTGGCTTTCTTTCCTGGCTTGTCAACTTTGTCCCATGCTCTCAACGAATCATTGTTCTATGATTGCATCTTCAAGTTGAACCTGTTCTTTCATATCAGCATAATAACCTTTTCCAATCAATTAGTCCCTCACCAAATTAATTCCTCTTGCTCAATTGTGCTGTTCCAAATTCCTGGCTTTTCTTCACCATGACAACCATTGCAATTAAGGACTATCCTCTAATACAGCTGTTACCAATTCCCTCCAGTCTTGGGGAACAAATCTATTCTGAGTAGTCCAATTAAGGGCTTGTTTCACCTAGAGTACATGCATAGAATAAACTATCATTTACTTATACTGCTTTATACTCCTTATACTGCTTTAGGTCCTTCATTTCTATGGAATGCCATCCTACTTCATCAAAACCTTGTGGATTATCCTCATTGGCAGGCATATACTACATAAGTGCTGGGATTTCTGTTGGTGATTTATTGACCAAGGACTTCTGTGGGTTTGACTCTAGTTCTGGAAGAAAAAAAAAAGGGTTTCATCTGGCCATTCTTTTTGATTTCTTTGATTTGATTGTCCTTTGACACATTTCCTTTCTCTTTCTACCTGGGGAAAACTCCCTCCTGAATTTGTCATTGGAAATTAACATATTTGTTCTTCCTTTACTTGATGTTCTCTTTTTTATTCCCAAGCTTTTCAATTTTGACCTGTATTTTTTCCAGTTGCTTAGCCAGAGTTTTAACATTCATTTTTTAAATTATTATTGGATATTTTCTTTATTTACATTTCAAATGTTTTCCCATTTCCAGGGCTCCCCTTCAGGAAACTCCTATTCCATGCCCCCATCCCCCTGCCTCTACGAGGGTGCTTCCTCACCCACCTACTTCTGTCTTTCCACCATGGCATTCCCCTACACTGGGGCATCGAACTCCCTCAGGCCCAAGGGCTGCTCCTCCAACTGATGTCCAACAACGCCATCCTCTGCTACCTACACTTCCAGAGCCGTGGGTCCCTCCATGTGTATTCATTGATTGGTGATCCAGTCCCCAGGAGCTCCAGGGGTCTGGCCCATTGACACTGTTGTTCTCCCCATGGGGCTTCAAACCTCCTCAGCTCCTTCAGTCCCTTCTCCAACTCCTCCATCGGGGACCCCCAATCCCTGCTCTCAGTCCAATGGTTTGCTGTAAGCATCTGCCTCTGTATTTGTCAGGCTCTGTCAGAGCCTCTCAGGAGATAGCCATATCAGGCTCCTGTTAGCAAGCACTTCCAGGCATCCACAATAGTGCCCAGGTTTGGTTTAACGTTCTTATAAATTAGCTCAAAACAAGGAAAAGCAGGAAAATGCTGCTAAAAATGATGCAGGGGGTGTTTCAACAACAGCATCCATAAACACCCTGCCAGCTTTTTCAAACAAAATATCTATCACTTTTTTTCTGTTCCTCTATCCTACTTGAAATAAAGCCTCCCATTCTGCTAGCCACAATGGTGGCCAAATGTCTTTTAATGTATAATTGGTTTTTTTTTGGTTTTGTTGTTTTATTTTGTTTTGTTTTTCTTCCTTCCACATTGGCTGCCAATTTTTTCTTTGGTTTAAAAAAGTGTTGCTTTTTGTTTAATAATTCTTTGTCTTTATAAACTTATATAGCTACGTTGTTTGTGGGTTTTTCATGGATTCTTCTTTTGTCTGTCTCCTAACAGCATCTACTCTGGCTCAGGTTCTTCTGGATAAACTGTCACCAACTGTCTTCTCAGTCTGCTAGCTCACTTCATTTTCAACTGTTTCTTAGCTTCACTCTTCAAAATATCTTCTTTACTCTTTTCTAGCCCTGCTCAATATCTTCTTTCTTCTTTGTTGACATACTCTTCTGTCTCCAGAACCCTACTTCTCCTCCTCCTCCTTCTCTGTCCCTTTCCTTTCTCACTACTCCCCTCCGTCTCAGCTTCTGCTGGACTTTAGACCCTCTTCTGTTCCCAGAAGTCCAAGAGCCAACTGTCACTGAAGAGTGTAGGGTCATTTAAAGGGCCAGGCACATAAAATATTTCATACTGCAGGAACTTTTTCTCATGTAGCCCAGCTTAGCTATGCAGAGGTTGTAACTAACCTGTAGTATTTGTGAGACTCTTCATGGGAAACGTTCATGGATGAGGAAAGAAGTACAGGCCAAGGGAGCAGATCCTGGCTGAGTCTAAGAGCCTTGTGTACAATAGAGGTCCCACTACCTCCTCATTCAGCAGGAAAAGTGCTGCAGCACAGCAGTCTTCCTCTCTCTCTCTCTCTCTCTCTCTCTCTCTCTTTCTCTCTGCGTGTGTGTGTGTGTTTTTGTGTCCCCAGATGTGGGTGAACACGATTTTGACCATGTTGTGTGCATGTGTAGTGGTACCTGCTTGTGTAGGAGTTTATGGTACAGGTGCTTATATATACAAGCGTGTCTGCATGTGTTCGTGTGTGTTCGTGTGTGTGTGTGTGTGTGCAGGCATGCACTCATTTGTGTTTCTGCATATATGTATGTTCAATTGTTTACAAAATATCCTAAAGGTGATAGAGACCAATGTTAATTAGAAAAGTACTCTGTCAGCTCACGTGACATCTATGAATCATCAAATACAGCAACCCATCATTCTGCATGTCCACCTAGCTCCCTAGAACAGACATAAAAACTGCTCTAAAGTCAGATTTTTAAATATTTGTAGAGGTAAAACTATATATGTGCATTGAAATCTGTTAGGGGAAACCAAAGGAAAATGGTACATGAAGGTGATGAAGAGGCGGCTGGGGCAAATCCATTTGCACAACAGTCAGTAAACACCGAGTAAGTGTGTATGTGCCTTCTCTGCTCTTGGTGATAGTGACTGCCCAGTGGAAGGTCACGGGGCTCATTGTGTCTTCTCAGCATTCTGGATTGTTTTCCTCATTGCCTCCTGCCTTTTTCTTTTCAGCGTTGCCTAATCTTGGTTCAGTTAACTTTGGCCTTGGAGTTAGTCCTGGATATTATTATTTGAGAGGCTGAGTTGCTTGATGTTGCATCTGCATCCAGAAGAAGTCCTATAGCTATGCTGAGGCGCAATAACAGGACTGCCCCAGACAGCCCCTTAGGCTCATGGTAGTCTAAAGCACTCACCCTGTGTTCTGTCTGTGGCACTCTGCAATTGCTGTTATTAAAAACTATTTGATCTGAGTGAAAATCAGCCTCAAGGAAACTTGGAGAAATGAGGACCTTCAGATATTGCTTATGGTGTCAAACTGGGTAGCCCTGTGAAAAGCCATGTACAACTCTTCAGAAAGGTGGACTGTAGTCCTCATTGACCCAGTGACTCCAGAACAAGAAGAAGGTGTCCACAGAGAAACTATGGAACATCAGGGTTGCAGTGGGACATCTCAGAGCAGCTCTGAAAGAGAAACTACCCAGATGTTCATGAGTCAAGGAGTGAAAAAGTACAATATAGTGCAGCCCTTCCATGGACTATTGCTCAGTGTGACATAATACAAGCAAGCATTTGGCCTTCAACTAGTCAGCCTTATCTTCCTCAAAATAACACTCACTTTACAGGAGGAAAACTTTTATTTTGGCTCCTGGTTATGGAGATTTTTTAGTTGCCTGGGCTTATAGCTTTGGTTCCAAAGTCAGGCAGGCTATGGAAAGGGCGCTGTTTTTGGAGGAAGTTGCTTACCTTGGAGGAACTGGGAAGCAGTGAGTAAGAACAAGATGCTGGTCCACCACCATCCAGTGGTCCTGTGCTGGCAAGCCAGCCTACATTTTACAGTCTTGGGCATATGCTAAGCAGACATGGGTAGCTGGCCATGACCCAAGGTGTCTACCTTTTGTTCATTAGGTATACAGGGAAAGCACTTATTGACTGAGATGTCTGTATCTCATGCTCACTATATTCTTACCCCACCCAAGAAACTATTGGAGAAATGTGATATTTCTTTGTTTATTTGTTTGTTTTCTCATCCAACACAGTGTGTAGTTCATACTTCAGTTTCTTGTAGTTTTTGAAGCTGAAAAAAGTCTAGGCCTACATAGCATCTGACACTATTTTCTTGGGATACAGGGAATGACCTCAACTGAAAATTAATGCTAGATTGTCCAGCAGAATAGAGCTGATTCAGTCTCTGCAGTTGACATGGCAGACCATCAACAAGTCCATGTCCCTTCCTTCTCCAGGTCTAAATCCTCTAGCGTGAGGATTTAGCACAGCCCAGGATGAGAGCTCCCTCAGACAGAGCTGCTGCTGCAGGAGCACTGAGTGTGCACAGCAAGTAAGCCACCATTGCATCTATTCCCCAGCAACCATGGCAATCCTGGTGGGTTTTCTTTCTTTACTCTGGTTTGCTATGTACAAATAGGCTCTGATTTTGTCTAGCCTGTGGCCCAGCAACAGGGCTTCTGGGTCTGATTGCCTTTCCTTCACAGACAGTACCCTTGAGAGAACTGAGAGGCAAAAGAAAGCCACAGATAACTTGAACACAACATTCTACACTCCTTAGAAAAAGACACCTCCTGTAGCTGTGAACTCACTAGTGAGGCAAATCCCAAATTAACTCTAGAGGATGCATGAACCATGAAGCATGAGTCTGTTGGCTAACTATTTCAAGGGAAAAGAAAACATCAGAAATTAGCTTGATATAGAGAAAACCATAGACAAGTGTTACTCAGAACCTTGACACCCACCAGCAAGTGGTCCCAATAAGGGGCACGACAACAAGGAGATGGTGAGCACAGTTCCTCCATCAGGCACTTTGGGAAGCTGACTGAATCCTCAGCAGTCTATATGACATGAGATATCTGTGATAGATTATATTGATGTCACACTGTGTTTTAGACAGACTATACCGAAAAGCATCATGTTCTCTCTACAGAACAGTTTTGATACTACACCACATCACACACATGATGCTGAAGTTAATGCTCTACAGACATGACAGCAGTCCCTCACTCCTCATGTTAGTAATTTGTGCTTCCATAGGAAAAATCACTGTGTATTCTTAAGTTTCGTAGCCTGAACTAAAGTGACTGGTCCTGAGGAAGGTTTTATAGAGGACCTCTATGTTTTATTTGACAGTTTTGGATAGGCAGGTTCTCCCCCATAGATTTTTTTGGGGGGTCTCATAAGCACACACAGGCTTGTGTTGGTGAAAAGAATAACATAGTGGCCAACACATTACAGGATCAACCTGCTGTGGACTCTATTCTTTTTCACAGGTCAAAGGCTGTGTATCAAAGGCTGTAGCTTTTCTTTCCTTTAAAAATAATATTTGCCCAGACCAGCAGAGGCAGCAGCCGGAGCAGCCGCAGCCTGCGCCCTCTCCCGCCCGCCCGCCCTCCGCCCGCCCCCCCCCCCCCCGGCGCCCTTCCCCCCCTCCCCCCCCCCCCCCCCCCCCTCCTCCGCCCGCTAGCGGGGCCCCCCTCGCCTTCCCGCCCGCCCCTATTGTTCCGCCCCCGGCCTCCCGCCCTTCCCCTTCCCGCCCGCTCCCCTTTTCCCCTCAGTCGACTCGCGCCTCCAGTGACCAAAGACTTGACCACTCAAAGTCCAGCTCCCTGTAACTGCTAGACATGGACACCGGTGTGATTGAAGGTGGATTAAATGTCACTCTCACCATCAGGCTACTTATGCATGGAAAGGAAGTTGGCAGTATCATTGGAAAGAAAGGAGAATCTGTTAAGAAGATGCGCGAGGAGAGTGGTGCACGTATCAACATCTCAGAAGGGAATTGTCCTGAGAGAATTATCACTTTGGCTGGACCGACTAATGCCATCTTCAAAGCCTTTGCTATGATCATTGACAAACTGGAAGAGGACATAAGCAGTTCTATGACCAATAGCACAGCTGCCAGTAGACCCCCGGTTACCTTACGGCTGGTGGTTCCTGCTAGTCAGTGTGGCTCTCTTATTGGAAAAGGTGGCTGCAAGATCAAGGAAATAAGAGAGAGTACAGGGGCTCAGGTCCAGGTGGCAGGGGATATGCTCCCCAACTCAACTGAGCGGGCAATCACTATTGCTGGCATTCCGCAATCCATCATTGAGTGTGTCAAACAGATCTGTGTGGTCATGTTGGAGTCCCCCCCGAAGGGCGTGACCATCCCGTACCGGCCCAAGCCCTCCAGTTCTCCAGTCATCTTTGCAGGTGGTCAGGACAGGTACAGCACAGGCAGCGACAGTGCGAGCTTTCCCCACACCACCCCGTCCATGTGCCTCAACCCTGACCTGGAGGGACCACCTCTAGAGGCCTATACCATTCAAGGACAGTATGCCATTCCACAGCCAGATTTGACCAAGCTGCACCAGTTGGCAATGCAACAGTCTCATTTTCCCATGACCCATGGCAACACCGGATTCAGTGGTTTGGATGCATCTGCTCAAACTACTTCTCATGAACTCACCATTCCAAATGATTTGATTGGCTGCATAATCGGGCGTCAGGGCGCCAAAATCAATGAGATCCGTCAGATGTCTGGGGCGCAGATCAAAATCGCAAACCCAGTGGAAGGATCTACTGATCGTCAGGTTACCATCACTGGATCTGCTGCCAGCATTAGCCTGGCTCAGTATCTAATCAATGTCAGGCTTTCCTCGGAGACAGGTGGCATGGGGAGCAGCTAGAACAGAGCAGATTCATCCATAATCCCTTTCTGCTGTTCACCACCACCCATGATCCATCTGTGTAGTTTCTGAACAGTCAGCGATTCCAGGTTTTAAATAGTTTGTAAATTTTCAGTTTCTACACACTTTATCATCCACTCATGATTTTTTAATTAAAGTGTTTTAATTCCTTTCTCTGTTCAGCAGTTACGCTGAGATATCCATATTTAGTTTTATAAGCTTCTCCCCCTTTTTTGTTTTTTTTTTTTTTGGCTCATGAATTTTTGTTTGTCATGGAAATGTAAGAGTGGATTATTAATACATTTCAGTTTAGTTCTGTAATGTCAGGAATTTTTCAAAAAAAAAATTAAAAGATGGACTGGAAAAAAAATAAAAATAATATTTATTTATTTATTTATTTATCTGATGCTTTATTTATGTGTGCATGCACATGTTACATTCTGTTTGTGAACACAGATGATAACTTGCAGGCGCTGGTTGAGAGGTTTCTTTATCTGTTTTTCTCTCCATTATTTCCTGAGGCATGATTGCTTGTGGACCTAGGAGCTTGCCCTCTTATTGTCTATCTAGGCATCTTACCCTGAGGATCCTGTCTCTGCTTCCTGAACCTTCCATTGGATTAGAGGCAAGCTTTCACATCCATTCAAAATCTGGTACTCACACTTTATGGCAAAGTACCTTATGCAATGAACCATCTTCAATCAACAGTCAGATACAGATTAATGGTTTTGATTTTATTCTTTTTCAAGTCTATACTATACTATCCAAAATCTATACTAACTGTAAATCATTTATATTCAATGGATATATATACATATATATGTATATATGTATTTCATATAACATAATCATATATTGTCTTACTAATTTTTATTCAACTCATCTACTTTATATGTTTCTTACTTTGAATATCTGATATACTTGACACTACCACATTTTCTTCTTTGTCACACATATATTCTTTTCACTATTATTTAATGGATACTCTGGGGAGTTTGGCATGCAGTCTTGGCTGGCACAGACTACTAATAGTAAAACTTTAAGTTGTCTCAACATGGAGCCCTTTTTGCTTAATGTTTCTCTACACCACCCCCAACTCCATTTCCTTTTGTCAACCTCAGACTATGAACAGCTCTTGCTGGGTTTGAAGAAGCATGCTTCTCATGTTTCCATTTCTTCCTTTCACACCCAAGATTACCCTTCTGCCTCTGGTAACTCATGATTCCTGCATACCTACATCGGCAATCTGAATGATTACCCTACACTGGGTTCTTACAAACCATCAGTGACTTTCTAATGACAAATTCCATAAACTTATCTCAGTCCTCCTTTCTCCTGATCAGTCTGCAAGCCCTGCTCCATTTGTATTGTGGGCAATTTGCTAGTTCTTCACCAAATAGCACTGCTCAGTACAGCTGGTACATATTTAATTCAAGACTCACCTTTATCAGCTTCCATTGTAGAGGAAATGCAAGGTGTCATGGTCACACTCATGAGGCTAATCCCAAACACCCTCACATCCTGTAAGGTAAATTATAAATTTCCATCAGCATGACACAACAGTGCTATCTGTGGTTGTTTGGGTACATAGGATCCAAATGTGTATTCCCATGTAGACAGTGAGCATCCCACATTGTCATTCTGAAGCCTAGGTTCTTTCCAGGTTCATTTATTCCTAGGACCTCAGATGGCCTCTGTTCAGCCGAGCAGAGAAAAGCATCAGAGACTAACAGCAATAAGAAGGTTAGGACTCAACAATACAATAACACATAACTACCAGGAGACCAGAAAATATATTTTATGTGAGTGCCAGAAACGAAGAAACTGGTCTGGTAAATGATAAGGCAGTCTCTGTCATAAGGCTAAGTCACCCAGCTCCCCTGATCTGGGCCAGCTAGATATAAGTAGGCATGGCAGGAACAAATCATACATACTGCTCCCCAAAGGTGTGCATTCTGAGACACAAAATCTCACCAGATCTGTCCCTTATGCTACAGATCAGCATTTCTTCCTCACTCTCTGTCATAGTAGACAAATGGGTCAATATTTCCATTCTCTTCCTATTGCTGTCTTAATCCATGAGTTAATTCACCCTGGGGTATAGTCTGAGGCAATTTCCCAATCACCAGCACCCATGAGCTTCTGCAGTTGTGAAAGTAAAGCTTGAGAACTAGACACTGAGATAAAAGAACAGGTTAGCTCAGCTGTGTTTTCAAGTCCACAACGATGGGCGAACTTACACAAATTTTAGTGATGTTAAATTTTGTTTTTAATAACACTTTCCCAGAAATAATCAAAAGGTACAGAAGAGGATTTTAACACAAATATCAGTGTCTTCCTTTAGGCCAACAACTCTCCTGTGAGTTTAACTCACTCTGAGACTACATACCATACACTTCTCTTCCTGCCAGCGCCCTCTTGTCTTCCCATGATTACTTGGCTAGGGTGTACTGATTGTTGTTAAACCATTGGATAATAATGTGGTGTGGGCAGATTATCTGTGCTCGAGATGATCACAGAAAGAAGTAATTTCTCCTCCCCTCTTCTCTACCCTAGTGATAACCATTTATTCTGAGAAGTAGGTGTTTAACACTTCTGGCTGTTTATTCCAGAGTCTTTCCTGATGAAACTTAAGTTTGTAATTTTGAATAATCAAAAAATTAGCATCAGCTATTAATCACAGAAACAGAAAACAATCAATTATTTGAATCTTCTTTTAGGGCTCCCTTTATCTATCTAAAATAGTGTTGGGTCCAAGACTTGTTTCATATAATTTGTATTTATTTAACCTGGACTCTGCCTAACAGTTGCACTGATTTTTGCTCCTGAGAATAAGAGCCTCAAATTGTTTAAGACTCAGGAATTGAGTCCTTCTGTCTAGGTATGGAAAGATAGTAGAAGCTATCATGTAGTCTTCACTCATTAAGTAAACGTTCATTAGGGCCCTATTGTGCCAAGCTTGGATACAAGGAAGACAAAGGAGATGTAGACAGAGCCCTTGAGAGACATCACATAATATACAATAAATGCATCATACAGTAAGTACTTTGACAGTGCCTGAGAGACAGTAACTTAAGTTTGAAACAAGGCAAAAGAACTTTCAAGAAGAATATGAAGACTGCTGAGTCTTCAAAGGGATGATGAACTAAGACTCTGAGACCAGGCTGCAGGCAGCTAAATCAAAGCCAGTAGTTAAGCACTGAAAACTTGACTCTTTATTAACTCTTTAATGCTGGTCGGTCGTAACTGTTCTGTGCTAAAAACTTAGCTTTTTATTACTTGTGCTTAAACAAGTCTAATATCTGGTGATTAACACATGTTGTTTAGCAGCGGGGCAGGGAGCGGCAATGGAAGTCAAAATATGTATTGCTCTTTTCTCTGGCAAGTCAGCCAGAAGCCTCTTTCTGGCCAGGGAGCTCCTTAACTCTTCTTGATGCAGAGAGAAAAAGAAAAGGAAAGATGTCACTCACACAGACACAAATACAGCAGGTGAAGCAGAAAATGGCTGTGCCACCTTTTATTTACCGCTTTTAGCTTTTCATAGCTTTAGACAAAAAGTTGTCTATATATATAAAAAAAGAATTGCCTCAGAAGTGAAATGCTACAAAGAAAAAAATTAAAATCCTTTGCATAGGAAAATATGCCCCCCCCCACATATATTCAGACACATACACATTCTGGTCAGCACCTGTTTCCTCTACTTCACAAGTGTTCATGCATACCTACATACATACAGATATACCTACATGTATGTGTATACATACATATAGACAAACAGACATATACGTTTGGATGGATGGATGGATGGATGGGTGGATGGATGGGGCAGAGAGAGCCCTCCAAGCCACCAACCTTATTTCTTTTCTCTGACAATTTTATACTTTCTTAGACAAAGTTACCTCAGAGATAAAATGTTGCAAAAAATAGGGGTTACAGAAGGATGTTGGTCAAAGCAGAGTCTCCTTCTATTTGTTCTTTGAAGTTTAAAGCAACAGTTTCACATGGCCTTGCCTAATCATAGTGCACACCCCTGGCTTCATCCTTGCACCTGAATGCTTTACCATGAATAGAAATCTGTCTATTTCTCTTTTTAGTGTAATTATGAAAGCTCATTGAATTTCTCATTATATAGCCTTTATTTACTATTATGAGGAGTGGGCACGCTCTATTGTTGATTTTAATTTTATTACATCTTTCTAGAGAATAACTAAAACCATTATCTTAAACTTTCTTCCTAAGGTTATTAGAATCAAATCAGGAGTTCTATGAAATCATTAATTCATCTATCAGCATTAGTCCATAAAAGTTCATCTTTATGTTGATCTGTAGGACACCTACTCAATAGGTGTGTGTGGTAGGGCTAATGCCCAGGAATCCTTAGGCTATGTAAGTGTGTCAGGAAAGGCATACCAAGTGCAAGAAGCAATCTCCAGATGAAGTCTCTTGACACCTTGGCTCTGGGAGTTCTTAGGCTATGTAAAACAGTGAGCAACCTCCAAAAAAGCCACTTGCTAGCCTTAGCCTTTCCTAGATGGTGCTTGACAAAGAACCCTTTTTGTTTGTTTTCTTTTTCAAGACTGGGTTTGCGTGTGTGTGTGTGTGTGTGTGTGTGTGTGTGTGTGTGTGTATGTGTATGTTGCCCTGGATATCATGGAACTCACTATATAGACCAGGCTAGCCTTTAACTTAGAAATCCACCCACCTCTGTGACCCAAATACTGGAATTAAAAGCATGAGCATCAGGCATCTAAGGACCGCTTAATACTCTTCAAAATTATTAAGGACCCATACAACTGGTATTTAAATGAATAGCATCTGAATCTGTAACTATCATATAATACAGTAAACCCAAGAAGCTTATAAAATGCAATTGTATGGTGTAGGGCTGAGGGCATAGTTGGTCAAGTGCTTGCCATGTAAGTATGAGGAGCTGAGTTTGAATCTACAGCAAGCATGTAAAAAATCACCTAGGTTGGCAACAGACATATTTTCTCAATGACTGCTACACTCCCCTGAGGGCGCTCTTTCAAATGAGTGCTCTTTTTATATTCAGAGGATTTTTATGTTTTAATTATCTGTATATGTGCATGCGTGTGTGTAAACATGTAAACACACACGCATGCATGCACACACACAGAAACTCACATGCACATGCATACACACAAACATAGTTGTACATATATGTGTGATCCTTGCAGAAGCCAGAAGAGATCTCTGTAATTCTTGAAGCTGAAGTTTCTGGCAGGGTGGGGATGAAGGTCAGGGGAGACCAGGAAGAGAGAGAGAAGAGGGTGAAGAGAGGAAGAAGATGCCATGGGTTAGGATTCAAAAACTCACGGACCTGAGGTCTGGTCAATTGGAGTTAAGAGCAGCCCAGATAAAACATAGTAATAACTTGGGCTTTTCAACAGAAAATAGATTTTAATAGGAAAGAGGGTAAATATCTGCCCAGCTCTAGTGCTGATTAAGGCTTATTTTAATATAAAGGTTGTGTGTGTCTTATCCGAGAACTAAATGCTCAAAGGCAGGGTAGAAATCCCAGATCAGGATTAAAAATTTTTCTACAACAAAGATCCTCTTTGAGGTTTTTTGTTTGGTTTTGTGTAAGTGTTTTTTTTTTTTTTTTTTCAGGTCTGTCTTCCTATTGTCTCAGTACTCCAAGGACCCTCCCTTGAAACCCAACAGAGGTCAGGATGAGGGTAAAAAGAATCTTGTCTCCCAGAGCGTCTGTGAACAGTCAGGCTGCCACAACTTGCCACACACAGCCAGTCTGCCTCTGTGGCATTAGAAAGAGACATAAATGTAGATGTGCATTAAACATGAGTTAGACATACCATCCTACCACTAACACATTTCTGAAGTGCGTATCACAAGGCTCTTGTTGAACCCTGGCAGCAAGCCAGGGCCGACCACAAAAGGACATTTTTTTCCCTGCTGGAACTCCTGCGTGGCCAGATCTATAAGGGCAATGCATTCTGTAGCTTACAAGGCTCTTTGGTGACTTCCTGCCTTCCTAGCCATCCTTTCTCCTTAGTGGCCCTGTTGCAGACATCCTAGATGGCAATGCCCTTGTCAGCCAGGAAAGTGCCCTTTACCTGGTCCTTCCCCGGGTGACCAGAAATGGCAAGCAGAGGAACTTCACACAACGTTTTCACTGTGGATTCACAGCCTTTTCCCCCTACTCCCAGTTTGGCATTTTCTCCCCTTAAAGGACTGAGGAAAGGTTCTTTCATCCACAGTTGATAGAAACCAGCTTCTGTTCATGTCACAGATGTTTGCTAGACAGTCAGTGTCAAAAGCTGACAGGAGGCGTGATACAGCTGGCCTCCTTCTCAGTAGACAACGAGCAAATATTTATCCAGGTTCTTCTATGTGCCAGCTCTGTGCCCATGTCTGCGGGCCCTCAGATGTGTGAGACAAGGAATGCATGTTCAGAGTGGGAAGACTGTACATGTGCAGGAAACTGAGGGAGAGGTATGTTCTACGGCCACTAACTTTTTTAAAATTCATTTTATCTGTTCATTTTGCATCAGGATCATAGCCTTTCCTCAGTCTTCTCCTAGTTCCACCCTCACATGCTCCTCCCTCATTACCTCTTCCCTTCTCTTCAGAGACGCAGAGACCCCTATGGGTACCAACCTGCCCTGGACTTTTTTAGTTCGGACACTTTTAATGAGTGATTCTATTTCCTTAGATGTATCAATTCCTTCTGTCTCCTATGCCTGAGATTCCCTCTCCCATCTCTCATATTCTGTTGCTGATGTTTGCATCTGTAGTTTCTGTTCTCTTACCTAGGAAATTGGACTGTATGTCACAGGAATAGACCTGGGATGAATTATTATCCAGAACAAACTCTCCCACCCCAGGTCCCTAGACCTTTTCTACCCATGCCAAGCCCCTGACCAACTCTGTCTATTCAAAGCATGTAACTTCTAATGAATCAGAGAAATATCTGTAGCTTTGGGAGGAGGAGGTGCTGAAAGGTTTCCACTGTGTCACAGGAGAGGCTCCTGGAAAGGGCAGCCCATAATCTAGTCAATGTAAGGAGAGCTAGTTACCAGGTAGGACACAGCAGCTCCAAGTGACATCATAAGCAGTCCCTTTCCTGGACAATCTCTTGTATCCTGGAGAGCCCTAGCATCTTCTGTGATGTCACCAGTGTTGTGGTAACACCAACTGCCTCCAGGATATTCCTTCAGTGCCTGTAGGGTTCACCAATAGGCATGCTGTCCAGGCTAAGCAGGCTACTTGGGATGGAGAATGGAGATCATAAAGAGACCAGAGAGCAGGAGAAGGAAGCTGGCCTTCTTTTTTTGGTTTAAAAAAGGAAGAAATAAATGGTCCTTGGGAAAGCTCAGTGAGTCCTGGGCAGGGGGTGAGGAGCTTCCTTGAGAAGATGGCCTTGAGCTGTACCTTCCAGGTATGGGAATCAGGAGCTGGGAGCTTGGAAGTAACTGGACTTCCCTGCTCAATGTGGTTCCTAGAAGTCAGAGACTGTACATCATTAATTTCTTTGTCCCAAAATCCAGTTGTTGAGAAGGGCACAGCTGTTTTCCTGAGAGCTCCTGGCTTTTACTCTTATTGCCCAGCAGACAAAGGTCCTCAGAAAGAAGGGAAGAAATAGTGTGATGTCTTCAGCTCTTGGCAGGGCATTGCTGACTCCATCCCCATTGGATTTCTATAGTGCAGTTGGTGTCTGACACTAGTGACTGGGAAAGAAAAGTGCTTCTGGCCAAGACCTCATATTCTCAGGCTTTACCAGAGTTATGCTGGCTACCATTTCCTGACAGTGGCCCCCTTAGATTTCTGAATCAACAGATGTGATTGGCAGGCAGGTTTCTAGTGCAGTAAAGAACTGATAATCAGTGAACCAGAACAGGGACTGGCTCCTTCCTGACATCTCTAAGTGTCCTGAGCAGTAAGTGGGGGAAAATGACCATGTCCCACCCTTCAAGGCACCTCTATCTAAAGCCATGGGTCTAGAGAGATCTATCAGGGAATCTGGACATCTCCATAGCAACTGAGTGCTGGTGGACTTTGTAGTTTTCATCCTGGCTTCTGAAACTACAAGGTTGAGTGTTCTGAAGCCAAGTTACATCCTGTGAAGCTGTGAATATGCCTGAGGAGGCTGTCTCCTTGGTTTTCTGAAGCATTGCTAAGGGAGCCAGAGGAAACCAGCACCCACTTCTCTAGAGAGCTCTGGGAATGTTGACAACCACAGCTTTGGCTCTAAATCGAACTAGATCAACGTATCACCTGTCAGGTCAGTTCTTGAATATCCTTCAGTGTGCTAGGGTTGGACTGTAATGAAGTAATATGCAGGAAAGGTGCTGGCCGTCAGCTGCTACATGTTAGGGTCTGTGGGAAACATCTGAATGCTTCAATTACAGATCAGAGAGGTGAGCCGCAATCACGTTCAGTAGACTGTGTATGTTCCTGGGCTGTGACTTAGAGCATGCAGGTGTGTTCTCACACTTCACTGTTCATATGGCCAAATTGTGTGTAGGGTCCAGGACACAACTGTTTCCCATCCTTCACCCTAGGATCTTAGATTTCAGTGCAACCCTTCACATCTTATCTTCTAGATCTACTATCCTATCCTTTCTTCATCATGCACATCTCTATCACTCCTACACTGTGTGTGTGTGTGTGTGTATTATGTATTTGTGTGTTTAAAAGGATAGTTTGCATACAAGTTTAGGGACACCTTGCTACTAAAATCCTGTGGGAGTCTATGTAAGAAATCTATGAACTGTGGACGGGGCAGAATCCAAATGTTCTCCTGCAATGTGGCCTTCTAAAAAGAGTAGCATAAACTACAATAAATGAATACACTTGAAAGCAAGACTTAGGTGAAATGCCCTGCTGTATCTACACTATCACTGTGAATTATACCATTGTCTTGGCTTCTGCAGCCAGACATGAAGGCTCTGAAGCCAAGCTGCATCCTGTGGAGCTGTAATAAGCTTGAGGAGGCTGTCGCTTGGGTCACATGAAGCATGTGAATGGAGGAAGAAGACACTAGCTCGCCACTGTGACATCTTCCTCCCTGTTGAGACATGGGAGAGTTGAAAATCACAAAGGAGGAGTCTCAAGCCTGAACTTTGACAACAAGCTAGGCAAAGTTTCACCTGTCAGCTCAATTCCTGAATATCCACTATAGACCAAGGTTGGGCTTAGATGAAGCACCGTGGAAGACAGGTGTTGTCCCTTATGAGCTCCATGTCAGGATATTTGGAAGACCATTCAACCTCTTGTGATATTGCAGATCAGAGTAATAAGAGGCAGACAGATAGAGTGGGCAGTTCTCTGTGTTTGTTTTTCTGGGTTGCCATAAGTATAAATTCAAGACTAAGGCTTTGCCCATGGAAGTCAAGTGTATCACAATAATAAAGACTAAACTGTCTGAAGTCTCAATGACACAACTGGCTCCAGACTTCCTTCTTAGTTGCTGGGATTTCTTACCTTGTCTTCTAAATCCACAACTTCCTCTCTGGCTTCATGTACACAAAGCATATTCTCTTTCCCTCTCCTTCTCCCTCTCCCTCTCCCCCTCCCCTGCCCCTCTCTCTGTGTATGTCTGTCTCTCACTCTATCCTCTCTCTTTCTGTCTCCCACAATACTCTATATTAATGAAGACATTTTTTTTTCCTGCCAGTTTATGCGCATGCTTCTCTCCTAAAGTCCAGTGTAGTCTCAACTTGCTGTTCTCTACGGGACACTATTTAGAAGTAGAGTTGGCATATAAGTTTACTGGATTAGGACTTCAACATCTGAAAAGACACAGATCACTCAACAACCTTCATCAAGCCTAATCCAAGGAGCATGAATGGAAGGAAAAGGTTCAGAGATCTGAGAACATGCATTCCAAGCTGACCATGGGCTGGCTTCTCTTTACAGGGACTGTCAGCATCAGTAGAAAGGTGAGGTGGGACTTTAATAAAGCTACATAGTGTAAGAACTCTAAGTCTCTCCCCTTGCCTCCCCATTCCTTACTCATGTGTTCCTAATGGAGGGTGCACCTAAATCTAGCTGTGCCACCCTTTCAAGAGCATGGCCATTGTCCCATATGGATCCCAACAGAAGAATTTTTGTTCCCTGGTTGAAGCTCCTTCCAAGTGATCTACAACATGGTCTTCTCCATGACTCCCTGCTGCTTCATTCTGGTGTGTGTGTGTGTGTGTGTGTCTGTGTGTCTGTGTGTCTGTGTCTGTGTCTGTCTGTTTCCTCCTCATGATACATGTCCAGAGCTCAGGACATTCTCATTCCATTCTAGGTCATCATATGCTTTCTGTGAATGTTTGCTTTTGATGTCTCAAGTCTCACCTGTGTTAACCCAGTGCTCAGTTGTCTGTATCCAGACCTGTGACCAACTGATCACTTCACTAACAGTCTCATGGATGAACTGAGATTTGTTGAAGCTCTGAGGGAATTTTTCATCAGAATTTATGTGACTTTTCTTTGTTTTTTGACTCCTCCACCCGAACTGTAATATTCTCTGGATCTTCCCCAAGTCCTTGCTTACTTGTATTTATCTACCTACCAGGTCTACTGGCAAGGCATCATCCCAATACTCTACCATCCCTGAGCAGGAGCAGCAGATGAAGAAGTTCTTCATTCAGCTACAGAAGATGACCTGAGAGGGGGATGAATTGTGTGGAATACCCACTTCACTACCAATCATCCTAACCTAAGTTCTCAGCTTCCTTTCTTCCTTGCCATATTGAGTATGAATCTTAATATAGGGAACACCCATTTTTGGGCTATGTTTGGAAAGTGCATCTTCACTATCCATACATGAAGGAGGGAAAAGATTCTGATAAAGCAGACATATCTCTGGCTTTGGAAGGGAGAGTAGTTGAAGGTCTTCCCTGGTGTCTCAGGGAAGGCTCCTGGAAAGGGCAGCTTAGGTTGGTGATTTGGGGAAGAGCTAGTTAATGGATAGGTGTAGGTTGTTGGGGGGCACCCTCCTCTTGACATTGTTTTGTATCCTGGAATTCCCATAGTATTCTCTGTGATGTCACCAGTATGGAAACAGCAACTGCTCTTGGGGCATTCAGTGCTTATTGTTTTTGCCCATAGACATATTTTTGAGGCTGAGCAGGTTATTTGGAGAAAAAACAGAGAGCATGGAGAGGCCAGAGAGTGGCAGAAGAAAGTAGGACTTCTGTCTTCATATAAAGGATCAAGAAATAATTGGTCTGGGGGAAGGCAGAGTAAGCACTGGGCAGGGGATGAGGAGATTTCTGGAGGAGGTGGGGTTGACCTGGGCCTTTCAGGAGTAGGAATTATGATTTGGAGACTCTGGGTTCCAAAAGAGGAGACCCAGAGTCAAAGAGTTCTGATGATTATTTGATAGAGAGCCAGGAATTGACAAGCATGTAGCTGCTTTGCTAGGTGCGCCTTAATTTTATTCTGAGTGAGAAAGAAAGCCAGCAAGAACTACAGGAAAAATCAAGGTGTGACTCTCAGGAGAGAGTGTTGAACTTCGTCTTCAGCAGATTCCTGTAGGTATCATGGCTATGTGATGCCAAGAACAGAGAGAAGGATAATTCGCTGGTCATGTATCAAGGTCTGAGACATTCAGATACTTTGAGCTTAAACACATGGTTAGAGTTTGTGTGTTCATCTACCTACAGGGGCTGATGGGAGAAACAGTAGGTGGAGAAGTAGGAGACACTGACTATTCAGCTACAGAAGATGACTTGTGAGAGGGATAAACTGCATGGAATCCTGGCCCATTATACCAACAAGGATTTGAACAACAGGTCACTATGCCCAATTTTTTGTTGACTGACTTGAGCTCTCTGTTAACCCCAGATTTCCTCACATTACAGGAAGCTTCAACTCCAGTGTGTCCCCATGTTCAAACTAGCTTTTCATTATGCCTCTCAGAGGCAGAACATGAAGCCCAGATAGGGGTAAGATGGAAAGCTATTTTATTCCTTCAAAAAAGCAGAACCTGTGGTCTGATTCACAGTCTGGGTATAAGGGCAGAAGTGTGTGAGCTCTCATCATGTATTTTACAAGACCTTGACAGGTATTGTCTTTTGGTAGATGCTAGGTAGGTGCTCTAAGTTTGTGTTGAGTTGGTTTTGTTTGTTTGTTTGTTTGTTTGTTTGTTTCTTTGTTTTTTACTTGATCTGGAGGTTCATGGGTTTTGATTGGTCCAGGCAACAGCTGAAGGGGCTTGTTCCCACTTAGTGTTGCTCAGTGTCTGACTGAAAGGCCTGGAGATCAACATTGATGTTATCTGATTTTGTTTATTATACACTGAGAATATGGCATTTCCCAGTATTTATCTGGCATTGTAATTGTGTGTGTGATTGTGTGTGTGTCTGTATGTGTGTGGCCAGGTGTGGTTGAACACATTCATGCCCAAGATGCATGTATGTGTAAGGGTGAGAGTTTTTTATAGATGTTTGTTTTATGGGTGACTGTATATGCAAGTATGTGCTTTTGTGTGTATATGAGCTCACGCACATGTGTTTCTGCATATATGTATGTTTGCTTGCTTGTGAATTATCTTTTTTTACCCCAATCTGCTTTTATACCATTTTAATTATATGCAAGAATTAAGGCCATTTGTAAGTTGAGGAACTAGCAACGTAATAGTCGCAAATAGTCAAGGAACAAGCAAGACAATAAACACAAATAGTCAAAGAACAAGCAAGGCAATAAACAAAGTCCCGTGATCACTGTTTCTTAGGGCTTATTAGGATGACCAAAATGAGCCTACTTCCCTGTCCTAGCCCAAAGTCATTTTCATGTTGGAAGCCTACTTCATTATTCTAGCCTATGATTTAGATTCCTGGATGAAATTACTTCTTTATTCTAGCCTAAGATTTAGATTCCCACCTGAAATTACTTCTTTGTTCTAGTCTAATGTCAGATTCCTGCCTGAAGCCCATTTCCTTGCCATTGGCCAATGTCAGATTCCTGCCAAGCAGCCCCAAAAGCTTTCCAACTCTCCCCGTTTTTTAATTTCACTTTTTTATTCGATGTTTTATTTATATTTCATGTGTTATCCCCTTACCCCATCCCCCACCAACCCAGGAACCCCATATACCCTCACCCCTCCTCCTGCTTCTCTGTGGATGTACCCCCTACCTACCCCCTACTCCCGCCTCCCTACCCTCAAATCCCACCGACTGGGACATCCAGTCTTCATGAGACCAAGGATCTCTTCTCCCACCTATGCCGGACAGGGCCCTCCACCCTTACATATACAGCTGGAGCCATGGGTCCCTCCCTAAGTGCTCCCAGGCTGGTGGTTTAGACCCTGGGAGCTCTGGTTGCTTGGTATTGTTGCTCTCCTCATGGGGTCGCAAACCCTTTCAGCTCCTACAGTCTTCACCCTAACTCCTCTCTTGGGAACCCCATGGTCAGTTCAATGGCTAGCTGTGAGCATCTGCCTCTGAATATGTCAGACTCTTACATACATCTAAGGAGACAGCTATATCTGGCACCTGTCAGCATACACTTCCTGACATCCACATCAGTGTCTACCTTTGGTGACTGTACATGGGATGGATACCCAGGTGGAATGGTCTCCAGACAGCCCCTTCTTCAGTTTCTGTCCTTCACTTTATCTTCATATTTGCTCCCTTGGGTATTTTGTTACTCCTTCTAAGAAGGACTGAAGCGCTCTCAGTTGGTCTTCCTTCTTCATGAGCTTCATGTGGCCTGTGAGTTGAATCTTTGGTATTTCAAGGTTCTGAGCTAATATCCAATAATCAGTGAGTGAATACCATGTGTGTTCTTTTGTGATTGGCTTACTTCACTCAGGATGATATTTTCTAGTTCCATCCATTTACCTAAGAATTTCTCGAATTCATTGTTTTTAATAGCTGAGTAATACTCCATTGTGTAAATGTACCACATTTTTTTGTATCCATTCCTCAATTGAAGGACATCTGGGTTCTTTCCAGCTTCGGCTATTATAAATAAGGCTGCTATGAACATAGTGGAGCATATGTCCTTGTTATATGTCAGAGCATTTTCTGGGTATATACCCATGAGTGGTTTAGCTGGATCCTTGTTAATTCTATGTCCAATTTTCTGAGGAACCGCCAGCATGATTTCCAAAGTGGTTGCACCATCTTGCAGTCCCACCAACAATGGAGGAATGTTCCTCTTTCTCCACACCCTCGCCAGCATCTACTATCATCTAAGTTTTTAATCTTAGTCATTTTGACTGGTGTGAGATGGAATCTCAGGGTTGTTTTGATTTGCATTTCCCTGATGACTAAGGATACTGAACATTTCTTTAGGTGCTTCTTGGCCATTCAAGTTTCCTCAGTTGAAAATTCTTTGTTAAGCTCTATACCCCATTTTTTAATAGGGTTATTTGGTTGTCTGGAGTCTAATTTCTTGAGTTCTTTGTATATATTGGATATTAGTCCTCTATCAGATGTAGGATTGGTAAAGATCTTTTCCCAATTTTTTGGTTGCCATTTTGTCCTATTGATAGTGTCCTTTGCCTTACAGAAACTTTGCAATTTTATGAAGTCCCATTTGTCAATTTTTGATCTTAGAGCATAAACCATTGGTGTTCTGTTTAGGAACTTTCCCCCTGTGTCCAAGTATTCAAGGCTCTTCCCCACCTTCTCTTCTATTAGTTTCAGTGTATCTGGTTTTATGTGAAGGTCCTTTATCCACTTAGACTTGAGCTTTGTACAAGGAGTTAAGAATGGATCAGTTTTCATCCTTCTACATGTTGTCCTCCAGTTGAACCAGCACCATTTGTTGAAAATGCTGTCCTTTTTCCACTGGACAGTTTTAGCTCTTTTGTCAAAGATCAAGTGACCATAGGAGTGTGGGTTCATTTCTGGGTCTTCAATTCTATTCCATTGATCTTCCTGCCTGTCTCTGTACCAATACCAGGTAGTTTTTATCACTATTGCTCTGTAGTACAGCTTGAGGTCAGGGATGGTGATTCCTCCAGAAGTTCTTTTATTGTTGAGAATAGTTTTCGCTATCCTGGGTTTTTTGTTACTCCATATGAATTTGAGAATTTCTTTTTCTAACTCTGTGAAGAATTGAGTTGGGATTTTAATGGGGATTGCATTGAATCTGTAGATTGCTTTTGGCAAGATGGCCATTTTTATTATATTAATCCTGCCAATCCATGAGCATGGGAGATCTTTCCATCTTCTGAGATCTTCTTCGATTTCTTCCTTTGGGGACTTGAAGTTCTTGTCTTACAGATCTTTCACTTGCTTGGTTAGATTCACACCAAGGTATTTCATATTATTTGCAACTATTGTGAAGGGTGTCATTTCCCTAATTTCTTTTTCAGTCTGTTTATCTTTCATGTAGAGGAAGGCTACTGATTTGTTTGAGTTGATTTTATAACCAGCCACTTTGCTGAAGTTGTTTATCAGGTTTAGGAGTTCTCTGGTGGAAGTTTTGGGGTCACTTAAGTATACTATCATATCATCTGCAAATAGTGAGATTTTGACTTCTTCCTTTCCTATTTGTATCCCTTTGACTTCTTTTTGTTGTCTAATTGCTCTGGCTAGGACTTCCAGTACTATATTGAATAGGTAGGGGGAGAGTGGGCAGCCCTGTCTAGTCCCTGATCTTAGTAGGATTGCTTCAAGTTTCTCTCCATTTAGCTTGATGTTGGCTACTGGTTTGCTGTAAATTGCTTTTACTATGTTTAGGTATGGGCCTTGAATTCCTGATCTTTCCAAGACTTTTATCATGAAGGGATGTTGAATTTTGTCAAATGCTTTCTCAGCATCTAGTGAGATGATCATGTGGTTTTTTTCTTTGAGTTTGTTCATATAGTGGATTACATTGATGGATTTCTGAATATTGAACCATCCCTGCATTCCTGGGATAAAACCTACTTGATCATGATGGATGATTGTTTTGATGTGGTCTTGGATTTGGTTTGCTAGAATTTTATTGAGTATTTTTGCATCGATGTTCATAAGGGAGATTGGTCTGAAGTTCTCTTTCTTTGTCATGTCTTTGTGGGGTTTGGGTATGAGTGTAATTGTAGCTTCATAGAACGAATTGGGTAGTGTTCCTCCTGTTTCTATTTTGTGGAATAGTTTGAAGAGAATTGGTATTAGGTCTTCCTTGAAGGTCTGATAGA
>NW_021621003.1:5402269-5407589 GCF_004785775.1 Grammomys surdaster | reverse complement strand
GAGGCCTGTTTTGTGACCAATTATATGGTCTATTTTGGAGAAGGTACCATGAGGTGCTGAGAAAAAGGTATATTCTTTTGTTTTAGGATGAAATGTTCTATAGATGTCTGCTAAGTCCATTTGGTTCATAACTTCTGTTAATTTCAAAGTGTCTTGGGTTTTTTTTTCTGTTTCCATGATCTGTCCGTTGCTGAGAGTGGGGTGTTGAAATCCCCCACTATTATTGTGTGAGGTGTAATATGTGTTTTGAACTTTAGTAAAGTTTCTTTATTTTTAATTTTTTTATTGGATGTTTTATTTACATTTCATATGTTGTCCCCTTATCCCATCCCCCACCCACCCGGGAACCCCCTATCCCCTCACCCCTCCTCCTTCCTCTCTGTGGATGTAACCCCTACCTACCCCCCCACTCCCACCTCCCCACCCTCAAAATTCCCACCCCCTGGGGCGTCGAGCATTCATGAGGTCAAGGATCTCTTCTTCCACCTATGCCCAGCAAGGCCCTCCACTCTTATGTATTCAGCTGAAGCCCTGGATCCCTCCCTAAGTGCTCCCAGGCTGGTGGTTTAGACCCTGGGAGCTGTGGTTGGTTGGTATTGTTGCTCTCTTCATGGGGCCACAAACCCTTTCAGCTCCAATGGCCTTCACTCTGACTCCTCCATTGGGAACCCCATTATCAGTTCAATGGCTAGTTGTGAGCATCTGCCTCTGAATATGTCAGACTCTTGAAGACCTCTGAGGAGACATCCATATCAGGCTCTTATCAGCATGCACTTCCTGACTTCCACATCAGCATCTACTTTTGGTGACTGCACATGGGATGGATACTCAGGTGGAATGGTCTTCAGATGGTCCCTCCTTCAGTTTCTGTCCCTCACTTTGTCTCCATATTTGCTCCCTTGAGTATTTTGTTGCTCCTTCTGAGAAGGACCGAATCACCCCCACTTGGTCTTCCTTCTTCATGAGCTTCATGTGGCCTGTGAGTTGCATCTTGGGCATTTCAAGGTTCTGGGCTAATATCCAGTAATCAGTGAGTGAATACCATGTGTGTCCTTTTGTGATTGGCTTACTTCACTCAGGATGATAATTTCTAGTTCCATCCATTTACCTAGGAAACTCTCGAATTCATTGTTTTAAATAGCTGAGTAATACTCAATTATGTAAATATACCACATTTTTTGAATCCATTCCTCAGTTGAAGGATATCTGGGTTCTTTCCAGCTCCTGGCCATTATAAATAAGGCTGCTATAAACATAGTGGAGCATATGTCCTTGTTATATGTTCGACCATCTTCTGGGTATATGCCTAGGAGAGTAAAGTTTCTTTTACGTATGTAGGTGCCCTTGCATTTGGAGCATAGATGTTCAGATTTGAGGGTTCAACTTGGTAGATTTTTCCTTTGATGAGTATGAAATGTCCTTCCTTATCTTTTTTGATTACTTTTGGATGAAAGTTGATTTTATTCGATATTAGAATGGCTACTCCAGCTTTTTTCTTGGGACCATTTGCTTGGAAAATTGTTTTCCTTCCTTTTACTCTGAGGTAGTGTTTGTCTTTGTTCCTGAGGTGCGTTTCCTGTATGCACCAAAATTCTGGGTCCTGTTTGTGTATCCAGTCTGATAGTCTGTGTCTTTTTATTGGAAAATTGAGTCCATTGATGTTAAGAGATATTAAGGAAAAATGATTGTGGCTTCCTGTTATTTTTGTTACTAGAGGTGGAATTATGTTTGTATAACTATCTAATTTTGGGGTTGTTGGAAAATTACTTCCTTGCTTTTTCTAGGTTGTAGTTTCCTTCCTTGTGTTGGTGTTTTCCATCAATTATCCTTTGAAGTGCTGGGTTTGTGTGCAGATATTGTGCAAATTTGGTTTTGTCATGAAATATCTTGGTTTCACCATCTATAGGATTGAGGGTTTTTCTGGGTATAGTAGACTGGGCTGGCAATTGTGTTCTCTTAGTGTCTGTATGATGTCAGTCCAGGTTCTTCTGGCTTTTATAGTCTGTGGTGAGAAGTCTGGTGTAATTCTTATAGGTCTGCCTTTATATGTTACTTGACCCTTTTCCCTTACTGCTTTTAGTATTTTTTCTTCGTTTTGTGCATTTGATGCTTCGATTATTATGTGACGGGAGGTATTTCTTTTCTGGTCTAGTCTATTTGGTGTTCTGTAGGCTTCTTGTATGTTTATGGGCATCTTGTTCTTTAGGTTAGGGAAGTTTTCCTCAATAATTTTGTTGAAGATATTTACTGGCCCTTTAATTTGGGAATCTTCACTCTCATCTATACCTATTATCCTTTGGTTTGGTCTTCTCATTGTGTCCTGGATTTCCTGGATGTTTTGGATTAGGAGCTTTTTGCATTTTGCATTTTCTTTGACAGTTGTGCCGATGTTTTCCATGGTATCTTCTGCACATGAGATTCTCTCTTCTATCTCCTGTATTCGTTTGGTGATGCTTGTGTCTATGACTCCTGATCTCTTTTTTAGGTTTTCTATCTCTAGGGTTGTCTCCCTTTGAGATTTCTTTATTGTTTCTATTTCCATTTTCAGATCCTGAATGGTTTTGTTTAATTCCTTCATTGTGTTTTCTTGCAGTTCTTTAAGGGATTTCTGTGTTTCCTCTTTAAGGGCTTCTACCTGTTTACTTGTGCTCTCCTATACTTCTTTAAGGTAGTTACTTATGTCCTTCTTAAAATCCTCTATCATGGTCATGAGAAATGATTTTAATTGTGAATCTTGCTTTTCTGGTGTGATGGGGTGTCCAGGGCTTGCTATGGTGGGAGAACTGGGTACTGATGATGCCAAGTAACTCCATTGGTATTTGGCATGATACTCAAGATGGTTCCTTACTCTTAAACTCTGAACCTCCTCCCAATAATTTGAATAGGATAAAGAACGTCAATCCGTTGTTTCAAATCCCTATCTAAATCCTCTTGAATACTCAACACATTACTAATAATTTTTTTCTAAATGATTAACAAAAGTAGCTGTCTTAACTTCTTGTGTCAAAGCAATTGCAGAAGCAGTGGTGCTAGCTATTAATGTAATTAAAGCTGTTATACCAGCAATAATTATGCCCATTATCCCCTCGCTTCTGCTTAAAGCCTGACTCACTTCTTTCAGTACTTACAAGCTTTTTAGAGAATGCCAATGTCCTGAAATACTCAGAGCAATAAAACAAAAACTGGTTGATTTTAAACTGTAACAGACATGCCAGGTTTCAACCCACTAATACAATTAGAAAGTATACAATCAGTGCAACTTACATTAAATACTATAGAAGAAATAAAAGTAATTTTAACATGACAATCAATAGAGCCTTAATACATGCACTAACACTTGTTTAAAATCTAGATCCTGTCCCAACTTTATCTCTTACTAACATAACTTCATAGAGAACTGCAGCTAACTTCCAAATATATCTCTGAAAATGTCAAGAAATAGTCTTCCAAATGAAGACTGATATTTCCAATATTGGATTGATTTCTAGACAAGTCCATGATTGAGTCTGAATAACTGGTCACATTTAATAACAATACAAGAGTCATTATAACTTCTCTTTTTGATTCTCTGTCCCATATGGTCTAAAAGCTTGAGGCAAGGCAGCTTGTTCCATCTGGCATATAGGCAAGCAAAGGTGGGTGAGGAACATGTGTTCAATACAGTTTCCCAGTCCCCATTGTCAGGGCACTCTGCAAGCTCACAGGTCAGCATCATTCTTTGTCCTGGCATCAGCATTTCTCATGAACCACTCTGGCAGCCACCATGCTCCTTCAGCCTCCTGGAGTAAAAACACAAACATGCCCTCTTCCCCATATTAAATACCTGATCGGGATCATGCCATATGCCACTAAGTGGATCCTTATCTTTCACCTAAGCATAAGTATGCCTAGTTGTAGGGTGCCATAGACACTCAGCAGAGAGTGCCTCGTCATCCAAATTTTTAAAAATTTAAAATAAAAGAACAGGATTTAAATAAATTTGTGGTGTATAAGACATAACTCCTCCTTTTTTATTTTATGAAGATATTGTTTTAAAGTTCCATGGCCCTGTTCTGCAATACCTTGTCCTTGAGGATTATAAAAAGTCCCAGTAGTATGGGTAATATTAAATTGTTGACAAAAGTCTTAAATGCTAGACTATAATAGCCAGTTCCACTATCTGTTTTAATTTGATTTGGAACAACCAGCATAAAAAAAATGTAGGCAATAACTAATTATATTTTTAGTTGCTTCTCCTGTTAAAGCAGTTGCAACTAGAAAGCCTGAGAGGGTGTCAATAGTCACATGTACATATTTTAATTGTCCAAAATCAGAAATATGAGTAATGTCCATTTGCTATAATTGATTAGGTATCAGTCCCCAACAATTAACAACATTATGTGGTACAGGTAGAAATTGAGAATATTCAGGAAAGTCTTTAAAATTTTGTCAGAACCATAATAGGACAAGCTAATAATTAGCAGTTGATCATCCTGAAATGCTTGCCTCAGATTATTATCTGCGACAAGTGTGCCACATCAACAAGGCTATGTTGGACATATTTTAGGAAAGATCCTGCTATTAATATGCTTTTCCTATTATTATTATTAAACATATATAACAATCACTAAGCAATAGCACTCCCCTTTGGAGCAGATCTCTGCAGACCCACGAAGATGTACTGTCTTGTAGTGATGCTATATAGACAATTAGATGACTTCATAAGTCTTAATGATGATCCTATAAGAATTCCTAATATTATATCAATGATTATTAAGCTCTTTTATAGTAAGACTGCTATTAAGTCCCTTTCTGATAGTCAAAACTGCAATGAGAACTCTGCCAGTCTCCTGAGTGTCATCAGTTAACAGCCCTTAGATAGTAACCAGACTCTCTCCTGCTCAGAGCACATTCCAAGGTGGTTGTAAAACAATTAACCAAAGGTCACTAAAAGGGAACTCACGATTTATTATAGGTGCTAGGACAGAAGAGAAAATATTGCCTGAGTTTATCTATACAAAACTTCACTAATTTCTTAGTTATAGTTTTAAACCTTCAGTGACTTGTGGAGCTAGACAAGTTATGGATGTTTAGCCAGATAATTACTCCTAATGGATATGCATGTAAACATTCTCTGTTGTAAACTTCTATTTCAATTTATGATTTGAATTTTGTTGTGAACTTGTGATGAACTTTGTAACATGTGATCAGGTACTCCGAATGATATATAAGACAAAGGGACATTCATTAGCGGTGACTTCACTTCACTTCACTTCACTTCACTTCACTTCACTTCACTTCACTTCACTTTCTCTCCCCTCCCTCCCTCCCTCCCTCCCTC
>NW_021621003.1:5398154-5402169 GCF_004785775.1 Grammomys surdaster | reverse complement strand
CTCTCTCTCTCTCTCTCTCTTTCTCTTCTCCCTTCTTCCCTGCTTAGAATCTCTCTACTTAGAATTTTTCCTTTGTTAGAATTTTTTTTTCCTTTTTCCACTTAGGACCTTCCCATTTTTCCCCCTTAGATAGGAAACTTTTTACACTTAGCAATAAACTACAATAACTTCTTTAAGTGTCTTTTCTTCCTGCGACCTCAAACCAACAGACCTAAGTTAGAGCCTGGCAGCGCCTGCAGAGACAGATCAAAGGCATTGCTTAATCCTCTGCTGTCCCTTGGCTGAGGTGCTAGAGAAACTGCTGTTTCTGGCCTCAGAGGATCAAACAGATAGCAGATCAGCTACAGTAGCCTAGTAAGTAAACCTTAGTAATGTAGATAAGAAAGATTTTATTAAACAGCAACCCTAAATATCTCGTAAGATATTACCCGAATCTTGTAAGACCAAGTCTTACCCCCGCCGACGCTCTTCCAATTCCCATCCCCCTCGGCTGCCCCAAGAAGAACCGACCAACCGGAGGAGAAGAAAGATCACCTTCTACTCCCACCAAGCCGGGGCTGGCTCCCTGCAAAATTTGATGTGCACATTTTCTAGAAATACCAAATTGTTGTCACAGCTATTACTATTTTGATGATGTAAAGAATGAAATTGTTTGGCTAATCTTTCCATGTAAGGCCTAAAATCTGTCTGGAATACAAATCTGCTGTGGCATTGCCCTAAGGGGTCCAACACAATCCAGTATGAGTTCTTAAATATTCTATAAAGTTAAGGAACAGTATGTTCTCTTAAATTGTATTTGCATAAATAATTGCAAAGTTTGAGAATTATCATATCTAAAAAAGGAACAGTTTCAAGTAATTGTAAACCATGAGCTATATATTCGCTATGAGTATACAAATTAAAAGTTTGATTTTTCAGCATTTCTTTTTTTTATTGGATATTTTATTTATTTACATTTCAGATGTTATCCCCTTTCCCCATTTACCCCTCAGAAACCCCCTAGACTATCCCCCCTCCTCCTGCTTCTATGAGGGTTTAGTTTTTGGAGATAGGTTTTCTTTCTGTGTCATTGGCTCTCCTGGGACTCACTCTGTAGACCAAGCTGGCCTCAAACTAAAGACCTGCATGCCCCTGCTCACCAGGCATGTGCCACCACAACTCAGCTATTATTTGCTTATTACTATTTGAGGATATTATGTGACCTGGGAAAATAGCCCAAAACAACACTTGCAATGCTACCTTAGAAGTCCACCTTGTCAAGTTATTAATCTAATCCTGGAAATACCTTTAGGCTTCTTATAAACAGTCTGTATAAATGTACATAGTTTAAGCCTGTTAGTAGAATGCCCTCCTATTGTGACTGACTGCAATTCCAAGCAAACCTAGTTCTAAGTAGCTTGCTCTTTCTTGCATATGACTCTGACTGTGCTATTTGGATTCCAAGAATCCTGATTCTTAGAAAACAAATATAATGTCCAACTAAAGAGGGAAAACATAACGATGGGTGTGTTGGTCATTTTAGTCTCATAAAATCATATTTGACCTTCTAAACTCATATAATAAAAAAGTTATCATCTTTATAATGTTGACGTACCTTCTTCCTGGCAAACTGCACCCAGATGGGTTATGTCTGATCTCAATTACACCTTCTATTATTTGCTAAGTAAATCAAGAAAAGGCCTATAAAGTACTTAAAATAGAGCTGTATATGGTAGATGTTCAGTAATTTGCAGGTAATCTCATCTAGTCTTTGACTGCTAGCATTTTGTTTAGACACAATAAGAGTGTTACCGCCCCAACACTGATACAAACCAGAGTGAAAGGATGCCTTGTGCCTGATCCTGCTATGGAATATGGTTAATTTTACTTAAAACTGAAAAAATTTCTCTTTGAGAAAATATCATGATACTTCATTACATTCCAGTTAGATACTTGTTTTATAAATTAATGAGATAAGTTTCGATTGTTGGTAATTTGAAAACGAACATTTTCTATCATAGTGAAACCAGGCATCTTTTTTGAATTCAGATTATCAAATGAATCTGGATCAGTACATTAACAGAAGCATCCCTGAACACAGCAGGACAAGAGAGTTCTCAACTCAATTTAAAAGAACAAGATAGCTGTGTTGTCTTGTGATCTAATGTCTTCTAAAAATACCTAAGAGAGGATTCTCAATCTTTCATGTCAGTGAACTGTTGACAGACTGAAATCAATCCTGTCTGTCCCTCCTTGGGCAAACATAGGTCTCTTCCTTTAAAGTCCAGGATTAATGAGGATGGCTGAAAGGAAACCACCATCTCATCATAAAACTTGGCTGCAAACATCATAAAAGGTGGCTGCAAACTAGCTCCTAGACCAAACGTAGTTCCATGCTACAATCAGAACACTGGCTGGGTTGTGGCTTCACAGACCAGTGTGAACACTTGGTTGCTGTTGAAAGAGCAGAAAAGTGTTGAGGTTTGATCTTTTGCTATGTAATGTAATAGTATTTACATGGCCTGGTTGATGAGAGAATCTGCATGTAGACCCAAGTCAGGCGATGTACTCTTGTCCCCCAAGTTATCCCTGATTAGTGAATGAAGATGCCTACAGCCTATAGCTGAGCAGGATTAAGACAGGCAGAGTTTGGGGTTCCTAGACTTGAGTGTCAAAGGAGGTCCATGAGGGGAAAGAGAGAAGATGGAGGAAGGAGGAAGCTGTCATGGAGTAGGTGAATCATGAAAATATAACCATGAGAGCTAGCCCATTGGAGTTAAGAATTGCCCAGAAGGTACATGGCAATTTATAACTTGTGGTTGAAATGAGAGATATTTAGAATTTGGTGCTCGGTCCGGCTTGTTCATGGGCAGCCCCCATTTTCCCGCTGCTCTGGTCTAGACCCAGGTTCTGGCTATCTAGAAACACCAGCCCTGGCACCCACGAGATGCCAGGGTGGCGGCTGACTCTGCCAATTCACCACGCTGCCCCTGCAAAGCTTAGCTGAGCCCCTGATAATACCCACCATCCTCGAGGTACCCGGTAGAAAGAAGACTCTTAAAGCTTAATGATTATCTAATAGATTTATATATTTAGAAATTCTCAACGGACAAGATGCCCACCTAATTAGAGTTGTTACCCAATATCTAACCTTTTTATAGAAGTTGCTACCCAGGACAGCATCTGACCCCTCTATGGTTCTCCATGGCTGCTCCCTCAATCCCTTCTCCTCCCAACTCCTCATTCTTCCTATCTTTCATACTGCCCAATCACCGAGCTTTATTGCAAATATAGTGGGAAAATATCCTGCTACATACCACGTTTCTTATTAGAATAAAAAAATTCCCTCAAAATATAATTATAGCACAACTATACCAATTGTGATGGGGAAGTGGATTTTAATAGCATAGAGGGTAGATATCTGTCCAGCACTAGTGCTGATTAAGGCTCATTATAAATATAAAGTTTTATGTCTTTTATCTGGGACTTAGATGATCAAAGACAGGGTAAAAACCCGGATCTGAGATTAAATATTTTCTACAACAAATTAGCAAACCAACATATGGCAAGAACTCACTTTTAAAAAAATTGAACTCAGATTCCCGAATGAAACAACAACAATGTGCTGTCTGTTTAAGGCTATAGAGGCAGGAAGAATTGGTTTCTAAGCAAAGTTGTTTTTCCTAAGACTTGCAAGTTTCTAGCAAGGATTGGAGTGCATGCTGGTTTGGCACGCATGATTCCAGGGGTGGGGGCGATTGAAGGAGTTAAAGCATGACCTAAAATATAGCTACACCCATGCTCTCCAGATGGGAAAGTTCTTGAGCTACAAAACAGCAGACTTAAACACCAGGAAGCCCGGGGTCTTTGAGGGTATTACTTGTGCCTAGCTGTACCTGCACTGCCCCTAAAGTGCATCTCTGAGCTGAGAACAGATGTAAGCCTATTTGCACATGTACAACACAGCATCTGAGCTAAAAAAAAAAAAGTAGCAGACACAGGAGACAGGAACAGGCAGACCTCTGAGTTCTGGACC
>NW_021621003.1:5367727-5368154 GCF_004785775.1 Grammomys surdaster | reverse complement strand
TGGCTCTTGAGTGGTTTTCTGTTTGCTTCCCTCTCTTTGGCACTGGTGTGTTCCAGCTGATTTTCCATTTTTCCTCTGCAGTGATGCTTGCTTGGTCCTGTGTCTTTTTATTCACTCTCTTGTGTTTGCTCAAAGGGGCTTATGTACCTAAGTAGTCTGCTGCAGTTTTATGCTCAGAGGCTTCTAGGAGGAAATCGTCTCTGCCAGCTGGGTTTCTCTTGTTCTTCCAGGGTTAGCAAGTCACCCTTGTTCTTCAATTCCTAAGAACCAAGTCTGGGCATTTTCTCAACAGCTGACGTTAATCGTCTCTCAAGGATCAGAGACTACTTGGGCCAGGAGGTCCCAGGCATGGCTGCTAGTGGATGCTTACTCAGGGCTCGCTCTCTCTCTCTCTCTCTCTCTCTCTCTCTCTCTCTCTCTCTCTCTC
>NW_021621003.1:5360610-5367717 GCF_004785775.1 Grammomys surdaster | reverse complement strand
CTCTCTCTCTCTCTCTCTCTCTCTCTCTCTCTCTCTCTCTCTCTCTCCCCCTTCCTTCCTCCCCCCTCCTCTAGTGAACTCTAAGTCACCATTTGGATCACAGGGATGAGAGCCAGCCTCAGTAATTTACAGTTCAGTTAGAGGGTGATTGGAGGGAAAACCTGTTCATATACATAGTCTCTCATCTCTAATTTGTGCCTGTGATGCCTGTCACCAGTCACCTCCTTACTATACAAAAATACTCCTTTTGTTTAGAGATCCCAAAGGTCTTAAATGCTCATGAAATAATCTGTCCCCAAAATATTAGAATAAAAGATACTCTGAGCACCTCATCATTTGGGGAATCATAGTATTTTGTGAGATATCTGCTCTAGACAGAGGGAAAAAACTCAGTATCTATTTATTACCACCATCGATATTATATTTTCTTTCCTATTTACCATGAATTTTCAATTTCAAAGACATAGACTTGCTAGTCTAATGGCTCAACCTTCTGTGTACCGCAGATTTAAGGATTCTTCGTTGGGTTTTTGTTTTTTATTTTCACTTTTTTGAATTGTTACTGCTTATGAACTTGCAAAGTTGGTTTGTACAAATATAAGAGATTCTGAGTATATGTACTAAAAGTGTGATTATGTAACTAATTGTCGCTCCCCAGTGTCCGACCAGCGGAATAAGGCAACGACAATAGTGTTCTTCTTCGAGTGGTTTATTCAGCAACCCTTGTATTGTAAGCTTCTTTTGTGCTGCCAGCAGCCACCCACACTACCACCTGCAGCCCCTTAAAGCTTTGCCTCGCTCCTATCCAAAACTGCACGAGAACACTGGTAATTGGTCACTCTGTATGACGTGAGGCGGGATGATCGGGCAACTATACCTCTTAGCGCAAGCTTTCCATATATGGAGTTGTTTTTCTCTCAAGCAGTGCCCAGTCATCCTGGCTGGCCTTTTGCCAAGCACCATCTTGTAATGGCACTGGTAGAGCCACTTCCCACAACTAATGATTGCTTTGAAGGGCCTCTGGCGTCCTGTGACTCGACATCACTAGATGATTTGTGGTAAAGCAACTGATGAGCTAAGTAGCCTTTTTTTCTTTGAAAAATCACATTTATTTATTTATTCCTTTATTTATCTGATCATCTATTTATGTGTGCATGCACATATTACCTTCTGCATGTGAATGCAGAGGACAACTTGAAGGAGCTGGTTAGTACTACTTCCTCTACTGTTCACTATTTTATTTTCTGAGGTGGGATCTCCCGTGGAATTAGAAGCTTGCCCTTTGATAGTTTAGCTAGCCATCTTGCCCTGAAGATCCTGTCTCTGCTTCCTGAACCTTGCATGGGATTACAGGTGAGCCGTTGGACCTACTTAAACTCTGGTCCTCACACTTATATGACAAGTACCTTATCCAATGAGCTGTCTTCCCAGCTTTGATGCACTAGCTTTGTTCTGTTCCCCATATTTTGAAAGTACTAATTGCTAGGTCCAATTTAAGTCTTTAAATACTAGCCCTTTATACAGGCTCGACAGGTTAGAATACCCTTTCCTTTTTAATATTTTTTCCATCTTGAGAAAATTCACTGGGAAGATGAAGGAAGATGGGAACCTGAGTTTTTCTGGTTTGTAAGGAATATTTTACATCACTGTAAGCTACAGATTCTTAGTTTTCATGAATTCATTGTACCTACTATGTGTTGGCTCCTTAAAAGCCAGCAGGTCCAGACAAGAGGAGAGAGAGATCCGGGTCTGACCGGGCCTCTCCAGAGCTGAGCAGGATGGTGAGTGTCAGTGGTCCAAAGAAACACACCTGGCCGGGAGTCTTGTCAAGGCAGGAACTCAACTTTAATGTAATAACCTCTTGTTTATGTAAACTTCGAGCATTGGAAGGAGGGGTTTTGGAGGGGTGAGATGATGTAGGGATCAGGGAAGGGTAATGAAAGGTATGGAGTAACTGACAGGGCCAATGGTGAAGCTCTACATCAGCAACAGCTGAGCAGAGGTAGAGCCAAACAGGTCCTGTTGAGTCACCCCAGTACATAAGTGACTAAGACAGGTCTCAAACTTGAGCCAGGCTCAGACTCTCCCAAAAGCTGTAGAAACTCAAGCCAGGCTCCAGTTTGTCTACAAGGCCCAAACTAGGGCCGAAATGGGGCCCAACAACTATGTATTCTGTAGTTCTAGTCAGTGAAAACAGCTTAATGTTTTTAATTTCTTTTTCAAATCCCAAATCTAAATTAACTGTAGTTCATTTTTATTTAATGGTATTTAGTGATATATATATATATATATATATATATATATATATTTTTTTTTTTTTTTCCTGGGATCTTGACACATGTTCTTGAGTGGTACAGACTACAAATACTAAAACTTTATGGTGTCTTAAAATGGAGCCCTCCTTGGTTAATGTCTCTTAATACTACCTTCTCCATTCCCATTTCCTTCTGTCAACCTCAGAATATGAACAGTTCTTCTCAAGTTTGAAAAAGCATGCTCCCCAAGATTTTCATTTCTTCTTTTTACACCCCAAATTACCCTCTGCCTCTTTTGATTCACAGTTCCCACATCCCTACATCTCCTGCAATCTGATAGTTACCCTGTGCTGGGCTCTTAATAACCATCAGCAGGTTCCTAATGACAAATGCCATGAACTCAGTTCTTCTGCCTCCTGATCATTCTGCAAGACCTGAGTTGTTTGTACTGTGGATGACTCTACTAATTCTCTACCAAACAACACTGGTCCTTTCTTCCCAACCACCCTATCTCACTGTAAACTCAATTTTACATTCTCATCACCATGACTTAACAAGGCTATTTGTTGTTTTGGTTTACATTTGACCCAAATGTGTGTTCACAAGTTGTTAGTAAGCATCCCCAGTTGTCATTCTGAGGCCCAAGTTCTTTCCAGGTTCATTCTTTTCTAGAACCTCAGATGGGTCTCTATTCAGTTAGGGCAAAGAAAAGGATCAGAGACTAGACAGCATGAGGGAAGACTAGACCTCAGATATACAAAGACACATAACTACAAAGGAGACTAGAAAACGTAGTTTATGTGCCTGATTAAGATGAGGAAACTGGTCTGGTAAATGACAAGACAGTCTCTGCCATAAGGTTAAGTCACTCAGCTACCCAGCTCTGGTACAGCCACATCAGCAGGCACAGCTGTAAAAAATCCTTAGGCACAGCTCCCCAGCTCAGTGTATTCCAGGGCATGAAATCTCAGTGCTTCTCCCTTACCCTCTACCATAGCAGACCTATGAGTCAACATTTCCCTTTCTTCTTATTGTCATAACCCACGGGTTAATTTGCACTGGGCCATAATCCGAAGCAATTTCCCAATCGCCACCACCCATGAACTTTTGCAGCTGAGAAAATAAAGTTTAAGAACTAGATACTGAGATAAAAGAACAAGTTAGTTCAGGTATATTTATAAGTCCTCATCAATAGCTCAAACTTACAACATCTTAGTGATGTTAATAGCTGTTCATAATAATGATTTTCCAAAGAAAAAAGATAAAGATAAGGCTTTTAAGACAAAGATCCCAGCATCTTGCTGTGTAGAGCAACAACCCTCCTGCCAGTTTAATTCACTCTGAGACACCACTTGGAACCTTTTCTCTTACTGTTCGCATGTTCTTCTCTTCTCATGTTCAGAAACTTGGTAGGGGTCTTCTGTTTGTGGTTGAACCATTGGATAATAGTGTCCTATTGATAGATTATCTTCCTGAGTGTGGCAGCAGAGGCTGAGAGGTTTCAGATGAGGTGTTTCCTCACATATCTTGATGGTTGGTTTTTTTTCCCCCTATCCTGGTCAATGAGATGGCAACCCTACTTTGGTTCCAATTTACAAGGAAATGATGGCAGAGAGGATTAGTGAAGAAAGTGCTGCTTTAGGGATCACATTTGAACAACCACACTAAATCAGCAGCTCCCAAATTGTAGCCCCGAGGCCAATTCTGCCCTTGTTGCTGTTCTTAATACAAACAGGAATTAAGAATAGTTTTTTTTTTTTTTTTACAAATGCACGTTTATCATCAGTTTGATGATAGACATCAAAGACTTTGTGCCTCAATTAAGCTAAGGTCTATTCAAATTGTTAAAAAGAATTAACTTATTTTTAGTAGGCATGTACTCAAGTTTCCTTGCTTCTTCAGGTCATTCAGTCTTGGCTAAGTCATGCACTTGTGGGGATTTATTAACCTCCCCACAGGAGTGCAGAGATGAGGAAGCCAAGACTAGTTACTCTGTGAATAGTTTGTCTATGGAGTCAGACTGTAGTGGTGAGTCCCCAGCTTCAGTGGCAGTCCCTAGACAGCATCCTGACACCTATGTACAAAGCTTTTGATGCAAAAGCTTTATGTGAGATTCACAAGTGACTACCTGGACACAAGGTATGTAGACACTTCCATTCAAGGGTATCATGAAGGCCTGTGGCTATTCCTTTTCTGTTTAAAGATGGAAAAGCCTGTGAGGTTTTTCCCCAAATCACTGCTTTCCATCAGCTAACTTGCAGGCAGCACTTGTTGAGTTCATCCACCTTCTGAAAGACATTGTGGTGTCCTAGGTGCAGACGTTGCACAGTTAAAAATATGTTTTAGGTTGTAGGGTAGAGGTGGGGTAAGATGGGGTCATACTTTAAAGAAACCCTTTCTCCCAAAACATGTCTATGGAACATGGAAATTGAAGTCTACTTTACATCGTGAGATATGTAGCATCAATATGGCTCCAGAATGATCATGACCTTGGCACTGTGCATCTGGGAACTGAAATGAAGACCAAGTGCTACGGTCTAGAGCTCTCAGGAAATAATGGGCAGTATGATCCGTCCACCCGGGGTCCTCTAATGTCCTAGTCTGCACGTGGCTTTTGGAGTGATCCATGTGAGAGGCTAGGAGGGAGTTAGACAGACCTCTGATAGGTAGACAGACAGGGAAAGGAGTTGCAAATAGATAGTAAGTAAGGTTGGCAAACTTTCAGCTTTTTCTTCATAAACCTGACTGTAGACAAACACCTAAGGACTTGCCTTTTCCCCCAACCATTTGCACACATGCATGCACATTATGAAGGTCCAGCTAGATAAGTTCAAGGCTGGATCAAGGCATATTTACGCCAAACTTGTGGACCTATGAGCCTCCCTGTCTTTGTCCAAACTAAACAACACTAAATTAGGGGAGGAAAATCCTTCACAGATCCTTAAACCCAGCCTTCAGGGACAGGTGGGGCTTCAGCTTTCCTAGTTCCCCTGTGCTGTTCAGAGGGCCTTTCTCTCTGTGTATTGGCTTTATGTGTATACTTCCTTGCCCCTAAGAAAAGCCTTTCTTCACCTGCTGATTCTGTCTGCTAGGTCTAAGGCTTTTCCCTGGTTCTCCCTGTTACACTGGAGATTTTTCCTGCCTTCAGTTTCCTGATTGACAGAAAACAAGCTCAGTCACAGCCCAGAAAGTACCACATGAACTATCCATGGAGCAGAAATCAACACTCCTTGTCCACAGGAAGTTTCAGTCTTCCCTAGGTTCTCTTTCCCATTTTCAGGCCCTATTCATCATTAGCATGTCCTAATTTCAGAATACTTTGTTTCCAATTTATGGAACAATTTTAGGGAGCAAAATGCTGTGAGAAAAGTGTAGCTAAGTGAAGCCCAGTGATGGGCATTGAGATGCAGTAGACTTAGGTTTGAGATCTGGATGAGGACTGATGGTCAGACACTCAAAACAGGGGACAGGAGAGGCCAAGCAAATAGAACAAGTTGTAGATTAACTGGGTTTAAGCCTCTACCTGGAAAAAGATCTGTTGACTGCGTCCTGAATCATGGTGTCTATTTGTTTTTAAGTTCATACTGTGAAGGGCTATTGATTGTTTTGTTTTGTTTGTTTGTTTGTTGAACTGAAGCCCTGGTCTGAAACAACAGTAAGGATCCAATTAACTGAAGGTGTAGTTATAAAGCTCAAGTTCTGTGTTGGGAAACAAATGATGCTTCATGCATACTACATATTAAAAATCATCATATCTGTGTTTATACTTACAGGCACCACTGCACATTAGCAAACTGGTGAGGTAAAAGATACCAATTGAAACCACCCACACAGAGGAATGTTCTCTTAAAAGGAAATGTGTGTTTAAATGTTCCCACGGATTGTCGAACACCTCACTAATGATGTCTCAATGACAAAGGCATTCCAGCTGCTCACAAGCATTCACTTCTATGTCATCACAGTAAGTTCTCTGTGGGCACCCAGAGATGTATAGGTATCTCTTTTATCACTACCTGAGCTTCTTTTGTTTTTATTTTTTGAGATAAGGTTTCTCTGTATAATCCTGGATGTCTTGGAACTAGTTCTGTAGAACAGCTGGCCTTGAGCTCAGAGATCCACCTACTTTTACCTCCTGAGTGCTTAGGGTTAGAGGTATCACAGACTGGCTTTTTTGTTTTTTACTCACTACCTGAAATTTTATAGTTCATATCCTCGTGATTGGCTAATTTCATATGAGACTTTCACCACCCATTTACATGGCACTTTACACAAGGAATAGCAGGAATGAATGGGAGGCTACAGGATTGTTTGTTTCAGTGTTTTCTATAGTGTAAAGATCAGATTTCCACTAATCAGATTTACTTAGAAATTCTAACCACGGAGAATTAGTGAAGATGAAGATATTTTTGGAGTGAGCCAATGGTAGGCTCTTGGAGTTTCAGAACTGAATAAAAGGCATAAGCCCTTTATCCTAATGGCATGTGGAGAGCCGTTTAAACGGATCAGAAGCCAGCCACAGTTAGCCGAGTGCTGAGAGAGTGAGTGGATGTGGGTGGGAAATGGAGGCAGGAGCAGGACCTGAGATGAGGCTGGAGGATCATCGATTCCTGTGTTCTGCTCCTTTTCTGGAAGAAAAAGAGTTTCCACTTATCACTGTGGAATGATGGCAATAACTGATTGACATGAGGAGTTGTTCCTTTATCTGGTACTGATTTAGTGAACAAACAGTTTGGACTCTGTTGCTGGTCTGAAGGAACTGGGAAGTGGGAGGAACTACAGTAGTGATGTAAAGAGGTGGGTATGGGGGAGGGGGAACTGTAAAGAGGTGGGTATGGAGGAGGGGGAACTGTAA
>NW_021621003.1:5359277-5360600 GCF_004785775.1 Grammomys surdaster | reverse complement strand
AAAGAGGTGGGTATGGAGGAGGGGGAACTGTAAAGAGGTGGGTATGGGGGGCAATGATTGACCCTTCATGATTAAAGGCAATACTGACAAGAGCACAGGTGAACTGTTGAAAGTCACAGGGTTTACTTTTTAAAATATAGTTTACCAAGTTTGCCAGCTGAAGAAGAGCCATTTTTCCCCACTGGCCTTTTTTCAGTGGGTTAGGAATGGAGAAACAATCCTTTTTATAAGTGTTTGGACCAGCATGGAGTCCATTCTCAAGCTACATATGTAGCACATGGTATTTTTATACATTTACTTACAAATAACAGATAAAATTCTTAGATCAGACGTCCTAACTCCCAGCAGCCTAAGACAGACACAATGTAGAATGGTTGGAGTCTACTGTTTAGTGAGACTAGAAGTGCTGTCTTTTATAGATAATAGTCAGCATCCTATCCCCACCTCCAAAAGCTAACTTGGCCCCAAACATAAAACACTCTACCCATAACACAAAAGCACAAGAGCCACGTTCTTTTAAAAATCACAACATCCAAGAACACAAGCTCTCCTTCTGGAGTATCTACAGAGATGATAGCTTCCACAGCCCAACACATTATTTAAGAGGGTAGCGTGACCAGCTCCATCTTATTCCCCACTAATTATAACTTACCTGTTCAGACCGTCTGCTGTGACAGAGGAGAGAGACAAGTGTGAGGGCAATGGGGATCAGAGCATAGAAAACACAGCTGAGAAGGGGAGTCCTTTGGGGGCAGGGTTTTTATCTGCTTCCCTTTCTCCCTGATGATGAGGTATCTATGAGGGCAAGAAAGAGAGAAGAGCTATTTCTACAGCTTCTACAAGTCAAATCTTTGACTAGCCATTGTTCGCATCATCCTTTCCCAAATCTCTTCGGGAGAGACCAGAAGGCTCCAGCTTTGACTGTGTATCCACATTAGGCTTTAGCAGCTCAGGATTTACTTCAGAACTCACTGTCAATGCTGCCTCTAACTGGGCAACATTCATATTTCCATCCTGGCCTGCCTCAGTTCCTCAGGCAACTGTTTCCCTCTTCCCTGAGATGTTCTAGCTGTTACTCCATTTGATATGTTTATAAAAAGATAAAGAGATAAAGAGTATGTTCTATAGATGTGTAGTCATGTATGGGGAAAGGGGATGTCTCAGTGGACCCATGCCAAGGTATCCTTTCCCTCTGAGGGACCAACCACACAATGGATGTTATGGTATAGAGCAGAGTTTATTCAGGGAATGGGGAGGGGAGTTAAGAGGTTAGTAGAGGCAGAGAGAGAGAGAGAGAGAGAGAGAGAGAGAGAGAGAGAGAGA
>NW_021621003.1:5333596-5359267 GCF_004785775.1 Grammomys surdaster | reverse complement strand
AGAGAGAGAGAGAGAGAGAGAGAGAGAGAGAGAGAGAGAGAGAGAGACAAGAGAGAGAGAGAGAGAGAGAGAGAGAGAGAGAGAGAGAGAGAGGAGAAGAGGAGAAGCTGGCCATGAGCACATGGAGAGGAGGAAGGGAATAGGGAGAGAGGGGGAGCAAGAAAGCAAGAGACCAAGAGAACAAGAGTAAGAGCAAGAGAAGGAGGAGGGGGCAAGTAGCCTCTTTTTATAGTGGCCCAGGCCTACCTGACTGTTGCCAGGTGACTGTGGGGTGGAACATACCTGGCTGTTACCAGGTAACTGTGGGGTGGAGTTTAGACAGAATGCTAACAATTTCCACATCTAGATTCTAGGATAAAGAGTTCCACTTGTGAATTCCCTGCCTGTGAGTCCAGAGAGTTCCAGGGTATCTGAAAACATCTTCACTCTATAGGACCAATACCTCTGAGACTTTCTCATGATCTTCCCACACCAGCTTTAGTAACCATGATGACTGCCTGGGCCCTTGAAAATGAAAGAAGTAAAAAGTTCTTAAGAAGCTGTAGCTTTTTGTTTAGCTTCTGATTCTTAGTAGCTTTGATGAAAAACTAGATTATAGGACTGTAGGCCAGTGGCACGGTTTCCTTCCAGTCTGTGCTGGTTCCCTGAGCAGACCTCTGCACCCATCCCCACAAAAACCAGAGGAGACTGGACTCCCAGGAGCTCTAACACGCCCAGGATCATAGGATGCTGAAGAAGCATGGTGGCTGCCAAAGTAGTGATTGGTGAGACACGCTGATGCTAGGACAAAGAATGATGCTGACCTGTGAGCTTGCTGAGTACCCTGACTGGGAAGTTGTATTGGACATATATTTCTGACTCACCTTTGCTTTCCTATAGCCCAGATGAGACAAGCTGCCTTGCCTCACGTTTTTAGACCTTGTGGGACAGAGAATCAAAAAGAGAAGTTATAATGACTCTTGTATTGTTATTAAATGTGACCAGTTATTCGGACTCAATCATGGACTGGTCTAGAAATCAATCCAATATTGGAAATAACAGTCTTCTTTTGGAAGTCTTGATCTGTACATTTCAGGGACATATTTGGAAGTTAGTTGCAATTTTCTATGATGTTATGATAGCAAGAGATAAAGTTGGGACAGGATCTGGATTTCAAACAAGGGTCAGTGCATGTTTTAAGGCTCTTTGAATTGTCCAGTCAAAGTTACTTTTGTTTCTTCTACAGTATTTATTGTACACTGATTGTACACTTTCTAAATGTGTTAGTGTGTTGAAACCTGGCATGTCTGTTACGGGGATCTATCAACAGCTTTTGTTTTATTGCCCTGAGTATTATAGAACATTGGTTTTCTGAAAACAGCTTGCAAGTACTGTAAGAAATCAGTTAGGCTCTAAGCAGAAGCAAGAGGGTAGTGGGCATTATTATTGCTGGTATACCAGCTTTAATTACATTAATTTCTAACTCCACTGCTTCTGCAATTGCTTTGACACAAGAAGTTAAGACAGATACTTTTGTTAATTATTTAGCAAAAAAAAAAAAAATGTTACTGATGTGTTGAGTATACAAGAGGATTTAAACAGGCATTTGGAACTTCAGATTGATGCTCTTTATCCTATTCAAATTATTGGAAGGAGGTTCAGAGTTTAAGAGTATGGAGCCATCTTGAGTGTCATGCCAAATACAAATGGAGTTGTGTTACCTCTAAAATTTACAATGATAGTCATTATAGTTAGGAAAAAGTTTAAAGACACTCGCAGGGTATTTGGCATATTTCTAACACGTCTCTGGATGTTTTAACTTTACATAGTGAGATTATAAATTTAAAGAAGGTAGCTCTGCTGAGATTTAATGCTGCAGATAATGCTGATAAAATTATACATGGCTCAAGGTCAGTATTTCCATTTTGGTCAAGCTTCAAGAATGACATATATAGCTTGATCATGCTAGCCCTTTTTGTCCTGGGAATACTTGTATTCCTTCCCATCATGTTAAAGCTTGTTTTTAACAACATCAACATGTTAGCAGCCAAAATACATGGCTCAAAACTGAAAATGGACCCCCAGACAGAGTTATTAATTTTACAGGCTGGCAAGCCAAGGACAGGTAAGATTCTGCACAGAGCCTTACCAACATAAGACAGAAGTGCAATGCTTTGGATAATGCATATTCCCTGATGGGTAAGGAAGGCATTCTTGTCAGAACAACCTAAGACAGGCTTAATCTTATTTATGAAATTAAAAAAAGGAGGAAAAGTGGAGAGCTTTTGAGGCTGCTTGGCAAGAATCTGACATTGGCCAAGGACAAGGAAATGGGCTTCAGGCAGGAATCTGACATTAGGCTAGAACAAAGAAGTAATTTCAGGCAGGAATCTAAATATTAGGCTAGAACAAAGAAGTAGGCTTCAGGCATGAAAATGACTTTGGGCTAGGACAGGGAAGTAAGCCCAGATATTTAGGACATCCTGATAGGCCCTTAGAAACAGTGATCATGGGCATGATCACAGGACTTTATTACTTTGCTCTTTCTTTGACTATTTGCATTTATTGTCTTGCTTGTTCCTTGACTATTTGCATCTATTATATTGCTAGTTCCTCAACCCAGAACTGACCTTAATACTTGCAGGTAATTAAAATGGTATAAAAGCAAAAAGGAGGAGGGGGGATGGGATAGGGGGTTTCAGGGGGGGTGCAAATGGGGAAAGGGGATAACATCTGAAATGTAAATAAATAAAATATCTGATAAGAAAAAAAGAAAGAAAGAAAGAAAGAAAGAAAGAAAGAAAGAAAGAAAGAAAAGAAAAGAAAAGAAAAGAAAAGAAAAGAAAAGAAAAGAAAAGAAAAGAAAAACTGGATAATAGGAAAGAGATTTTGCACCTGAATTTGGGATCGTAGAATTCACATCCAAGGAACTGTGGAGACTGGGCTCAGAGCTGTAAAGTGGCTGAGTCAGATGTAAATTGACCATTTTCCTTTGCAAGTGCAAGAACAGAAGAGACCGATTTCTGAGTTGTGCTGTTTTGTGTTGAGCTGGGCTCTGTAATGAGAAAGCACAGTTCCTTACTTTGTAGTTTTAAACTCCAGGCTCTCCTGTCTCAGTACCGCAGGTATCAGGAGGGCAGGTGTGTGCTGCCACAGTGCTAGCAGGAACTCGAAGATTTCTGTGTACTGTTAACTTCTTCATGGGCTGACACTGAGGCTGAGCCTAGGAATCTCCATGTCAGTAGCATCTTCCAAGGATGTTCCTCTGCAGCTCTGAAATCTTGAACCCCTGGAGAGATCCCTGGGGAGGTTCACTTTCTTTCTTTCTTTCTTTCTTTCTTTCTTTCTTTCTTTCTTTCTTTCTTTCTTTCTTTCTTTCTTCCTTTCTTTCTTTCTTATTTATTTATTGGTTTTTTGAGACAGGGTTTCTCTGTATAGTCCTGGCTGTCCTGGAACTCACTCTGTAGACCAGGCTGGCCTCGAACTCAGAAATCCGTCTGCCTCTGCCTCCCAAGTGCTGGGATTAAAGGCATGTGCCACTACCGCCTGGCTAGGTTCACTTTCAGTATATTCAAACACTTGGGCTCCCTCTAGAGGAACAACTTTAAAATCTCATTTGGAAATAACCAGAAAAATCTGATTTTACCTAGCTATAAAAATTTAAAGCTCAGAAGTTCCACTTGAACATTTCTATTCAGAAGTATCCTTTGCAGGGTTCTTGCTCTTAATCTCCTATGAAATAGGTGCATCCATTGCCTTTGCTACTGTTCAAGTCCTTTCTGTATAGTAGCACAGGAACAATCATTTCCAGTTTCTGAACTGCAGTCAACTGTAAGCATTGCTCCCAGTGTGGGACAGCTAGATTTCCTCCAATTCTTAGGAATAGCCATTCTTAACATTTGTATGCCTTGTTGAATTGCTCATTTCTGGTCCTTCCTTCTTCCACTCTCCCTCTTTTCCTTCCATTTGTCTGTGCTAGACAAGCGCTCTGCCATTGGGCTGTCACTTCACATTTGAGTTTCTTTTCACAGGACTAAATCTGACCTGTGAAATTACCAGAACATAGCATGTGATAACCTCTGGGATGCGAGTTCATTTCCCTATCATTTTTTTGTGACTATTCTTTTGAGAAAGGTGCTCAATACACAGCCTAGGCTTAACACAATCTGGAGATCCTCTTGCCTCTGCCTCCTAGTCCACCTTGCTTTCATCTGAAATGGGGTAAGAAGCTCAAATTTCAACACATCTACCTAGCACTGGGTGCTTTCTGTCTTAAAGATGCTTTGATAATTTAGAGGGCCAACGTTATTTTGAAATAATTTGACTTTGGGCTGTTAAACATTTTTCTGAGTTTATGGATTTTATTTCTTCTCTTTGAGAGTCTTTGGAACCTGGTTCTTATTTTATTCTTCAGGGCCCACAAGCTCAGGGATTAGAGCTATACCAAAGGTGAGGATTCTAATCAGAAATCTCATCCCATAAACTCAGGCCTCAGAGGAAAGGCTAAGGATGAATTAGAAGTAAAGTTAAAGCATTTTTACACTCTTTTCATGGGGAGAAGAAAAGAGCCCTGCCCATGAGACCTTATACACACCTGCTGGCTGGGATTCTCTGTGAGCCTCTAACCCTAACATCATCTCACCTGAATGTTCTAATAACATCATACCTGGTTGAGTTTAGAGTCGTTCAAGATCAGACCTAGTACCAGTGTCTTAGTCAATGTTCTATTGCTGTGAAGAGACACCATGACTATGGCAGCTCTTACAAAGGAAAACTTTTAATTGGGACTGGCTTACATTTTCAGAGGTCTAGTCCATTATTGTCATGAGGAGAAGTATGGTGGCATTCGGGAAGCCAAGGTGTTAGATAGATAGTTGAGAATTCTACATCCAGATCAGCAGACAGCAGGAAGGGAGCAGAGACATTGGACCTAACTTCTCCATTTGAACACTCAAAGCTCACTCCCTGGCACATACTTCCTCCAAGAAATAGTGCCACTGTCTGGCGACCAAGCATTCATATCTATGAGCCTAGGGGAGACCATTCCTATTCAAACCACCACTACCAAAAATACAAATGCCTATGGGAGAAGAGTATCTCAGCATGTCAGATTCTCATCAGATTAAGCACCTCAGGAGTTAAGGCACCATAAACCAGAATTAGCAAAAAGAGACCTCCAGTGATATCAAGCTGATATCTATCATTATCAGATTCTCCTTTTGATCACCAAACACCAAATAGATTTAGGTTTGTGGAAATTTCCTGGTTCAGGCAGGTGTGTTGGTGAGGCCCTGTAATTCTAGCACCCTGGAGACAGAGGATCACTCATGGTGGAGGACAATCTCAGCCCATAGTAAACTCATCTCAAAAAACTAAACAAGAGTCTGAAGAGATGTACTACACCTTGATTATGTAAGCCTTTGGACATCCTTGAGGGATTATTGGGGTCAGGCTAGTGGAGATGGGACAATAAACCTCAACTGTGGGCAGCAGCATCTATAGGCCTTGACTGAATACAAAAGAGAAAGGGAGGGGAGCGTAAGCACCCATTGCTCGCTGCTTTCTCATTGTGGATACAATATAGACAGCTGCCTCAACCTGCCACCATGACACTTTACCTGCCATGATGGACTGTGCCCTCCAACTACTGGCCAACATACACTCCTACATTAAGTTGATTCTCGGGCATGTGTTTCACTAATGGGGAAAGGAACTCCTGTGGAAGGACATCTATAAATCAGTATGAAAAGGCAGGTGTGATAAAAAATGGGGAAAGGTTCTGAGGAAGACTCATAAACAAGAGAATTTCCAAACAGCAGTCTATAAATACACTGTGTGTACAACACCATCTTTAACAAGGAAAACACATCAGAATCTCAAGGAGAGATGTTCTAGGCATGGTGGCACATGTGTGTAATCCCTGCACTTGGGAGGATGAAGCAAGAGGATAATCTCTGAGTTTGGGCTGACCCTGGACTACATAGTAAGTTCAAAGCTGCCTTAGAATTTGTCTAAAAAGTAGGTTCTTTTTTTCCCCAGTGAAATAACATAACAAGTCCAGAATAGATAAACAGAAAAGTCCAACAACAGAAGTGTTGCTGAGGATGCAGAGTGATGGAAAGCATCCACAATCTTGGGATGTGGTGTAAGTTGGAAGACAATTTTATGCCAATAAAACTAGGTGTACACATATCCCATGATCCTGAAGTCACATGCCTGTGTACACTGCATTAGAGGTGTCTTCTCAGATCCAAAACCTGCATTTGAACAAGCAGGGAGCACAGCCATACTGGCCACAGGGTGAGTCTGCCCATCCACATCCACTGCTATGTCCCTCCTCTGGCCAGTGGAGTCTGTGACCCTATCTTGGCTGATGTCTTGGAGTGGTTCTTTTGGGGTATCATCTGATAGCAGGCTGGCTAGGCTGATGTTTTATTAAGTAGATATGGGGCTGGCCCAAAAGACATGCCTTGTAATGAGTTATTTAAGTGTTATATATCCATTTATTGTGGTTCCCCTCAGGAGGTCCATTACAATGTCTAAGATGTAAGTTAGTAACAGTTCCTGGCACAAAGTCAATTTATTTATTAGAATAGTTGTGGCAGCAACTGCTCACAAACCAGCAGGCCAAACAGGATCAAGTATTTTGGATAGATGGGCCACTAGCCTCTTCCTGGGTCACAGTGCCTGGGACATCCATCATATCCATCCTAATCCACAAAACTCCTGGGCCTGTGGCCACCACCCACAATATCACTTGGGAGCCCTTACTGCTAGCATCACCACAGCAACAGTAGTGACAGCTTGTAGCCACAGCTGCTGCCAGAAGAGGGGTGCAGCATGGATGGCCCAGCATGATCCATGAGCCTGTGGGAAGTTGTATGTCATTCCAGAGGCAGCCGTAGCTGTGGTCCCAGGAGGGCTTATTCCCCTTTCATTTTAGGTCTTTTTCTCCCATCTACAGAACTGACAGAAACACATAGAGAGAAAAATACACAGTAAAGACAATCAGGGGTCGCCACCAAGCATTCATGCTCCTGAAGAGACCATCTGGACCCCAGACAAAGATCTTCACCACCTGCATCTCATTTGCATCCTAAACAGAAGCTGCCTTAACCAGACTTACCTCTAGAGGGGGCTAACCAGGCAACTTTCAATTTGATTCCCTTTGGAGTGGGGGAAGGTGTCAGATTCTTCAGAAGCATTGGGCAGCAATCCATCAGAGGGAGTCATGAGGCTGTGGAACATCTCAGGCTGTGCAACTCTAGGAGTTCTTGACCATCACATTCGTTCCAGCTCCAGGGGACTCCAAGACCTTCAGTATTTCATGGTCTGGACTCTGGAGATGAAGGTGTGTTACTGGGAGTGGTTTCGAGGTCTCAAAGGCCCCTGCCATCCCCAGTTAGGTTTTTATCATCTGCTTCTTCATCAACGTAAGAGCTCTCAGCTGTTTATGCCCCATTGTCTTGCTCTAAAACTCTGAAACTGTAAGTCTTAAATTAAATATGTTGTTCTGCAAATTGCCTCGATCACCTGTCTTATTACAGAAGTAGAAAAGTAACCAAGACAGCCCAAAATGACAGCACTTGGTAACTGTATTGGATTGTGCAACTTTTAACTTTGTCTCCTCTTACCAATTAGGTTCCTAGTGCATCCTAAGTATGAAACTATCACGATACTTTATGAGCTTGACTGAAAAGATTCTTCTTGATTTTCATGAAGGTGCTTGATGATTCTTCTTAGTTTTAGCATTCTGGTAATAGAAATAATAACAGAAATCAAGTCTTTTGATTTTGCAGATTCTTTGCCAGAGCATGGTAAATACACCTTCATTGTGATGATTTTCAAGACTAGATTGATTTCTGAACCCTTGATTTTCTCAAAGAATGGATTGTTCCTCTTGTCAATAACAGATAAGACCTGCTGATGCCTTTTACTAAGTTAGGGAATTGTGAATGGCAGGGAGAGGAGGCCCCCAAAACTCAACCTCAATTAGCTGTGAGCTAAGCTTTGCACCACCTGGAGGCTGTTCTGGGAAGAGAAAGCCATCCACTCCAGGCAGTCCAGTGAGAGAAGGTGATTGGTCTCATCCAGAGACTAGACTCAGCAGAGCTAAAATGTGCATTTCTGATCATTTCCAGGTAATGAAGCTACTGTTGCTTGTCCAGGCCACACTTTCAGAAGTGTTGTTCTAGCCTTCCTGGCTGGTAAGTGTGGGGGTTGCTCAGGTTTTAGTGTTTATGGAATTTCTACTTTCCTGGAGATCTAGGAATACGTGGCAAGTAGGCTTGAGACTCCATGAATAACTTGCCCTCATAGTTTACATGGTGGATAGTGTTTGTTGATTGTCAACTTGACAGCACCCAGAATCGCCCTGGAGACACACCTCTAGACACATCTGGAAGATTATTGGATTATTAGCTCTATTATATAAGGTATTACTAGATTAGGTTAGCCTCTGGGTATGCCTGGGAGGAACTATTTTGATTTAACTAATTGAAATGGGAAGACACACCCACTATGGTTGAATGGGATAGTGGACTCGGTAAGAGGGACAAAGTGACCTGAGAACCAACGTCTTCCTCTGTTCCCTGCTTGCAGTCTGTACAACAGCTCTCAGTCTCCTGCTGTCTTGACTTTCCAACTATAAAACAAAGAAATCTCTCTCCAAATGCTGGTTTTGTAAGCTTATTTAATCATAGCAACAGAGAAGTAACAAAGACAATTAGCTTTTACTTAACCTCCTTCTAATCCATGGGAATCTCAGTCAGGAGCTGCAACCTATTATCCAGAAAAACTGGGAATGTAGGGGTAAAAGACAAACACTCTTTTCACAGTGCTTCTCCTTTCTCTCAGTTTATGGGGACATGGAATCTGAGAGACAGAAATAGTCAACTGCAATGGAACTGAAAGGATACAGACCCCAGTCACATGGTAGAATCTCAAGAGTCACATGGTGGATCCCATGAGTCACATGGTGAATTCCAAGAATCACATGATGGGATCCCACGAGTCACATGGTGGATCCAATGAGTCACATGGTGGATCCAATGAGTCACAGTGGGATCCCATAAACTCTGCCTTCTAAGCCACTGAGCAATTGTTTCCTCTTTTCCCACTACCTGAATCCAGTTCCATCTTGCTTGCACCTTCCTGACATGTGTGATGGTAGAAACACTTTGATTTTCCATGATTCTCTGCTTTTCTCTTTGTATTCTGATGGTCATGGTGCTTGTTCAAAAACTGCCATGCATGCGGTGATATGTCTACTCCCGAGTCTATCCTATAGCCACATACTGACTCTCAACCCTCAAAACTTAATGTTTTGAATTGTCCTGTGCCTGACATTAGTTTTTGTTCACATTTAAAGGACAGAGCCTTTGACTCATTTGTAACTTTCAGGGAAGTCTTACAACTAGCCTTCTCCAGGCCTGCACATATAGAACACTCTGTGTCCCCTTTCAAGTACATAAATTATAAAACACCCCTCCCTCTGATTCAGTGGGTTCCATAGCAGGAACATCCAAGGGCAGGCTCTTTATAGATTCATTACATCCTTAGGTTGTCCAGTACAAAGACTGTAGCACTGTATCAGGCATGGCACATGGTTCTCATGCTCTCTGGTGCCCCTGCCTGTCCCACTCACAGTTCACATTCTAGTGTGAGCCCCCAACTCCATCCATCAGGCTGCCCTCATTTCAAAGCCTCCAGTTACCAGTAGGCAGGGCCTCCCAGAACTCTAGCTCCTATTGCTGACCCATCCATTACTTCATGGTGTGAAAACTGCCACTCTTCCAGCTCCATCTCTGTGAGGTTAAGCCTGCTGCCCTCCTTCATGCCTGCCTGCCTCTGCACATTCTGATCCTTCAGACCCAAAGCTTACCCTGGCTGCCTTTTCCTCTTATTTTCTCAGTTCAGTTCTAGACATCTTTTCAACTATACTTTCATGTAAAAGAAGTACTTACTATCGCAAATCTTGGAAAACATGAAGAATTATGGACAAAAGCAACGAAATTCATGCTTCTTTTGATTTATTTTTGCAAGATATTTTCTTTGTGCACATATCAGTCACACTCGAAACTAGTTTGTATATAAATATACATTTGAATTTTGTTTGTTTAGTCCTTATCCTGGTAATTTCTTCCTTTTCTTTTTTCTTTTTTTCTACTTAAAGTAAAGCTACAAATTTTTTAATGTAATTATGACAATATCTCTAGTTCTTTTGGAATGAAATTTCAGATTGGAAATGGTAGCACCCTAGAATTTTTTTGGTCTCTTAGTGTATCCATAGCAAGGCTGCTCTTAAGAAAGGGTGTAGAAACTGACAAACTTCCCAGAGCATCATGAGTATTTTCATCTCAGCAACCTCTCTCATTGTTTAAGCCACAGTGTTTTGCTTGGCCCTTTATCATTTCATTCACACTTTGCATTTTCTTTGATTAGGCTGCATGGTATCTACATTTCTTAATGATATGTGTCCCTTCTTCTGTGGACTGTCTTTGAATGTCCTTTCAGTTTTCAGTCGATCCGTGTACCCACTTTCAGTGTGTTAAGGAAACTCCTGCTCCCTGGGAAGTCTTCAGACAGGCTTGCATGTAGCTCTGCTGGGGACATCTTAGCACTGCAGGAGCACAATACTACTGAGAATCTCCATTTGCATTACCACCGTTCAGTCTTGTCTCCCTCCAGTGGACAAAGAGCAACTCACACCTAGCCAGTTGCTATGCATGAGGTCTGAGCCAGTGATTTAATATGTTATGATCACTCAGTGAGGATCCCTGCACAGTGGACTGTAACTGGCCAAGGCAAACATCAGAGCGGTTTATCAGCATTTCAAGTAAAACAAACAGGAGCACTAAGCTCTTAGATAAGCTTAGGAAACTTTGTTTAAGGTAAAATAAGCGCTATTCCGGAAAATCCACACTTGCATGGCTAGAGACTGAAATATTGCTGGCAATTATTTGCTCATAGAAAAAAGTACAATGGTTGTTTTTATCTACAAAAAAGCCTTCCTCTGCAAAATATTATAAAATTGCATTTATTGGTTCGTTTGACACTTTATCAAATTATCTAGACAACATACCTTTTAAAAGTAGGACACAAAAAAGATGCACCTCCTCTGACCAAGTGAAAAACATACATTATTCACATTAAACATAGACACACAAGTTAAACAAAAAACAAAAACATTTTTTCATTGAGTCATACTCACAATTTATATTTCCTATATTCCTAATTTGGCTTTTTTCACAGTTTTGTTTTGTGCACATGCGTACACACACACAAACACATACACACACATTATATTTTTTGCTTATGCTATATGATATATAATGTATGATGTGTGGTATACATACATACATGCATACATGCATACATACATACATACACACATACTAAGTTAATACCATGTGTGAGGTCTCAGACAAACAAAAGTTGAGAAAAATGGGCTTTCTGCTGAACTGGCAGGAGGGGAGCTCCTGAGTCCCTGAGCATCCTGACACTCAGATGCTGAAGTAGTCTCAAGGTCTGCAGCAGGCAGTTGCTTCCAAAGACATGAGGTGTCCAGATGAAAGTCTTGGCCATGTCATGTAAATTGGTCTTTTACTAAGGTAGATTCTATATAAGGTGGGAGTAGGAGTACTCAAAGATAGATGCCTAATTAACCTGTGTCCAAACTCCTTCAATGCCTTGATGTCACCTGGGTCCCTGCAGTTTTTTCAGAGCTCTGTGAAGTGCCTCAAATCATGACTCTCCCTGCTGCCCTACAGGTCACATTGCTACCTAGATTGGCACAACCTCAGACCATCATTCTGAGGCTGGATACTTTTTCTTATGGCATTAGACTTCTCATGCCTACTAGATTCTAAATCCACAATGAAACAAATTGACCTGAATGGAAACGTCAGAAATCCAATATTAGTAGGGGTAATTGTGGTTAAGAGCACTGAAGGTCACCCAGGAACATTTCTCAGAAAAGACACACGTTCTTAGAACTAATCTCCTTAGCCTTTGGCTCCATTCTCTACAACATGTCAGTGATCTTGGCTATTTCAATTCAGAGCCTGAGGAACTTGCTTTACATTAGACTCATCTGTTGCTGCTATATAGACACTGTCTCTCTTCATTCCTGGTTCATAATGCCAATAGTAATAATAATGACTAGTGACTACTTAGACCCTTCACTTCCCTGGCATTGTTCTATATCTTTTTAGGTTTTCATGTTCTCCTTACAAAAGTCTTGTGAGTAAAGACAGTCATTGTCTCCCTTTTACAAACCTGGAAATGGGTTAAACAGCCAAACAGCACTGTTTTTCAAGTCGACTTCAAATCTTCCCCTTCTAGGAGCCTCTTTATGATGGTGGCTAAAGGTCTAAGCATCCAGGTTAGAGTCCTCTCTTCAGATACATGGTTTTCAGGGAGATGTGGTTTCCTAGTTTTACAGGAAGGCCACTGTGCCTGGTTTCCAGGATTCTCAGGAAGTCAGAATGAGATGATGTAAAGAAAGCTTCAAGAACAGGTTCTGGTATATTATAAACACTTGATCATTAACTTGTGTATCCTTTTCTCAACCAGGAGGTGCCCCTTTAATCTGCTGAGCTCTCTGTCAGCATTGACCATTCTTCTCCATTATAGCCTGTGCAGATGCTGAGGATGTTTCCTCAGTGTGTGTCTCACTCAGCTACAGAGTGTGCTGGATGAGGTAGGTAGGATGAGGTCCGATATCTACTGAATGGATATGGTTCAGATCATAACCTTATATTGATTTTAGAACCAAACAGTTCACAGCTGTAATATATATTTGTTAGTTTTCTCCTCAAAGAGGAGTGTGGTGAAATGTAATTCTAACCAAAATTCCAACCATTCAAAAATGCCTGATAAAGGAATGGGTCTTGTATATTTAAAAAAAGGACTTTATAGTTTTAAATTAAGATATATTTATTTATTTTATATGTTTAGGGTTAGGAGTATCATAGCACACATGTGGAAGTCAGAAGTTAACTCATGGGAGTTTGTTCTTTTCTTCCATTCTGTGCATTTTTGAGTCATGTGTGTACATGTATGTGTGCCCAAATATATCCATGTATGGGCAAACACTCATACATATGCACATAATTAAAAAATAAGAGTATTCTGAATGTGAAAAGAGCATCTACTTGAAAGAGTACACTCAGGTGGATTCAACAGTCATTGAGGAAATGTTTCTGTTGCCAACTTCGTGGTGTTTTACAAGGGTGTTGGGGATTCAAACTCCGGTCCTCACATTCACATGGCAAGTACTTCTCCAGCACAGCCATCTCCCAAACACCTTTCAACTACATTGTTAAAGCTTCTTAGGTTTACTATATGACATGATAGATAGAGATTCAGATACTATCCATTTACATACAAGTTGTATGTGTCCTTAGTAACTTTTGAGAGTATTAAGAGGGCCTTAGATTCCTGGCAGTGCTGGCTCATCTCTTCAGTCCCACTCGGAAGGCAGAGGCAAGTGGAAGGCCATCTTAGTCTATGACCTTGTCTTCAACATTAAAGACAAAAGAAAACAAACAAACAAACAAACAAGAAGGAAAGAAAGAAAAAAGAAAAAAAGGATAAAGAAAAAGGAGGTCCTTAGAACCCAAGAAGTTTGAGGACTGCTGCCTTAGACTAGCATGCAGTCTACTGAGGAGATCAGACTTCATGATAATTTACTATAGTCACTAGGCAGTAATAATAAATGACAGCCACTATTAGTAACAATACTGATGTTAATTTGTGAGGCTAGGCACTGGGTTCTGTGGTACACACACACACACGCACACGCGCACACACACACCTATTCTGAATTTTTTGGAACTAGAAAACTTTTTGGTTTCCCTAGAATGTGGAATATTTGCATACCCAGGAGACGTTGTAGGACAGAACCCCCCAAATATAACAGCCACAATTTTCTTGAGATGTCTGTCTCTTACATCTGTGATCTGAAACTGTCATTTTACACATGTTGAAACAGCCACACTGGATTCCAGTTGTAGAAATTTTCCACTTTTAGCATGACTTGAATGCTCAAAATGATTTAGATTATGAAGCATTTTGGATTTTCTGCTCAAAATCACTCAGTGTGGGCTGAGGAAATGGCTAGCTAGTCTGGCACACACACCAGCAAACAAAGAGACCCTGTCTCAACAAAGATGGTGGGTGAGCATCAACAACCAGGTTGCACTCTGGCCTCCACATGTGCACCATGGAATGCACATGTCTGTACTCATATGGGTGTGCACACATATACATGCACATACTTCATACACAGAGCAAAGAAAGCGCTCTCTCTCTCTCTCTCTCTCTCTCTCTCTCTCTCTCTCTCTGTGTGTGTGTGTGTGTGTGTGTGTGTGTGTGATATTTAAACCTTTGTTAATCCTACAGAACTAGGGTAGTAATCCCTCAACATGTCAGGTCAGTCAGTAACTAATCTACTACCACAGCTAGTGAGACCTGAAACTTGATCCAGACCATCAGCCAGTGCTGTTCCTCTGTCTAGGGAATGATGGCTCCTGAAAGGAATGCTGCCTGGATAACAGTTATCCAGAGCTTTACAAATTGTTTCCCAAAATCTTTGTTAAATATATTAGTTCCTGTAATTCTCACAGTACCATAAGGTAATGCAGATCCCCTTGGAGATGTGTCCAAGGGCTGTGTTCTTTCCATTGTTTACACTGCTTATTGAGTTATTCTCATTGAAGTATTCACACGCTACTGGACACTTGCATGGATTTAGCTACCCTTTACTTTTTTCACAGCATAGGCGTGCTCCAACTAGTCTGGAGGTATTTTGTAAAGACCCAGAGAATAAAAGGTTTAGGTTTATAGGACAAGGTGCTAAATGATGGATGTTCTATAGATACTAATTGAACCAGAGATAAAACATGTCCCACAATGTTTATTTCTTAGTTTATGTCTATGGATGTCTTGTTTGCATATATGGCTGTGTACCACATGTGTGCCATGTTCTTTCTTGTGGAGCCATTAGCAGGTGTCTGATCCCCAGAACTGGAGTTTCAGATGGTGACGTGTGTGCTGGGAATTGGACCCTACCCTCTGAAAAGCAGCTAATGACAGCTTCTGAGTCATGTCCTTATCTCTTCCTACAGTTTTTATTGTTGACATTAAAGATGCAATAACAATAACTGTATACCTTTTAAAGTATATAGCTAATAAAAGAATTGAATTCTTTTAATAATTTGAATAGAGCTTATCTTAATTGGGGCTCAAAATCTTTGGTGTCTTTTATCAAACTGATTACAAATATTCATTTGTAAAAAAACTGTTCTTAATTCCAGGCTGTATCAAGAACAAACAGCAATAAGGGCAGAGTTGGTCTGTGGGGTGCGATTTGGGAGCTGTTGATTTAGTGTGGCTGTTCAAATGTGATCTGTAAAGCAGCAGTTTCTTTACCAACCCTCTCATTTCCCTGTATGTTGGAACCCAAGTGAGTAGGATTCGCTGCCATCTCATTGGCACGAACAGAAACAAAATCCATCAAGGCACACACAGGTGAGGAAACAACTGGCCACCTGAAACCTCTCTGCCTCTGCTGCTCTTGTTTTGCTGCTGCCAAACACTCCTTCCAAAAAAAAAAAAAAACAAAAAAACAAAACAAAGAGCCTTTTCAAAACTAAATCTGTGTTTATCACTCACCTCTGTAATCCTCTTAGAATAAACTAAACCTGTTCCTTTTCTTCTTTTCTCTCCAGGCCAAAACCTAGAGAGGAACTCCCTGACTAGTCGGTTTTCAATACCACTACATTAAAGAGCAGCTCTAACGAATAAAATATTATATAGCGTGTGCGGGGGTGAAGAAATAGAGGACGAAAGTCTTGGGCACACAGATGACTGGAGACCTCCTGGAACCGGAACAGAGAGGACGAGGTGCCTGCTAATTGGAAAAGGTTTTGCTGAGGTCAGGAGACACCACCGGATTCGTCTGTCTAATCTTTGTCTGACATTCCCTCTTCTTCTATACATGGAGCTATACCTCAGGACTGTGTATGGAATTCTCACTCCTGGGGCGCTAAGCACAGGTTGTAACTCCCAGGCCCTGGATGCAACTCCTAGCCCTCCCAATCCACCCCCCACAAGTTCCCACAGAGCTCTTGCCTAAGGTGTCCCAGTTTCTCAAACGTTATTGCCCAGCAACTCACAATTAAAGGCAGGGAACATATGGTGTAGAGCACTGTCAGGAGAGCCAGCAGCACAAAGTGGTCCAGCTCCTCCAAAGGATGCAGGGACCCGTGCCTGTAGTCTGAGCCTGCCTGGGCCGGGTCCCTGGAGCAGCGGCGAGGATGGTGCCTCTGGCGCCTGTGCATGGCATAGAGATTGTACATGGCACCCAGGTTGCATACCACGGTTGCGAGGACCAGCAGCGCCATGAGGCTGGAGTAGAGTACAGAGAAGCCAATTACCGAAAACGAACGCTTCTTGTGTATCATCTGGATGAAGCACCAGGTGCCTGGACAGTACTGCACGAACTTCCCAAAGCCAGCAAAGGGGAGCGCACAGAAAGCTAAGCAGAAGGCGCCCACGACCGGCGCCACCAGCACTCCCCTGCGCAGAGTGATGTGCCTTTGGTAGAAGAAGGGGTGTCCCAGAGACAGCCAGCACTCCAAAGCCATAGCCAGCAGCTGTAAGGCCTCTGCTAGCCCAAAGAAGGACATCAGGAAGGCAAACGTTTCACATAACTGATTGCCTGAGGCAGGCAGTTCCTTTATGCTCCGGTTTTGCGCGTAGGCAGCCAGGACCATCGGGCTGACCAGACACTTGCCCAGCAAGTCGGTGACCGTCAAGCCACACACTAGTACATAAAAGACCGAGGGCGGCGGGTGCAGTGGCCCTAGCCGGCAGGACCCCAGCCCGGAGCGCGCCAGCAGCACCAGTGCCAGGAGATTGCCCAGTAGCCCTGCACTGAAGAGCACACCGCTTATCGTCGCTGAGGAGCCCCTTTCCACCCAGGTGGATGTCTGACAGCGAAAGGACTGGTTCATAGCCCTTGCCCCGTCTGGCTGGAGGGAAGGCTGCAGCCAGGCCAGCTGTGAAGGAGCCCCAGGCTGCTCAGAGCGCGGCTAGGGCACAGAGGTTGTACAGCAGAGAAAGCTCTGCGGGTGGCTGGGTGTTGTTCACTGTCAGCTCTCCTATCTATGCTCCCTAGTCACACCCTTGAGGAGGGCAGGACTCCTCCCCTGTGGGTATCCTGCTGCAGAGCTGGAAGCAGCTCTGCTAAGAACTCAGCCCCATGCACAGGGTCCTAAGGAGAGACCTCTACCCAGAGTCAGAAGGAGAAAGTACCCAGAATCTGAGTGTCCAAGGCTGATCCTTCAGAGGAGGCAAGAGAACTGCAGAGATGGAGAGGGGAACCGAGTAGGAGCCAATGGGGAGAAGGAAAGCCAAGTGCTGGTGGTGGCCATAAACTCTGCAGATAAGCCAAACAGGAAGCCTGAGAAAGAAAGGGCTACAATTTCCGCCACTCTGGAGGCTTGACTCCAAATCTTTCTTAGATAGCTGCAATGTGGAGATTCTTGATGAGGTAAGGAAACAGAGGCCGTAACAAGTTAGGGGATCTGCTTCAGGTGGCAGATTTTGGAAGTGGCAGAGTCGACCAGCAATCAGGCGTTTCTTTAGTACACCTGGCTCCTTTTCCCCAAGAGGGAGAGCAAATTTCAGGGGCAGCCTTCTCTGCACACGGAAAACCAAGAGGTACTATTGAACAGGGCGTCAGAAACCGCTCTGATTGCCATATAGCACGTCTGTTCTGGTTGCGTGGTGCCTTTAGAATATGGAGTTAAGACATAGTCTATGCCTGAGAAGTCCTTGGTGTCTTGGTTGCCACAATTTTATTTGAGGAAAAGTGTTTTTGTTTTGTTTTGTTTTGTTTTGCTTTGCTTTGTTTTGTTTTAGCTGATAGGTAGCTGCAAATTTCAATGTTGATTTGAAACCAGAATGTATAAGCCTTGTTTTAGGGCATTCCCACTGTTCTGGTCTGTGACTACTGGAGAATATTCATTCTATCCTTCTGGCAGTGATTTTCTTGTATCAAAAGAGGGGGGCAGAGTTAACTTGAGTTTCTATATTTGATGCTCCCTATCCTTGGACAAAACCTGGCTTCCAGCTTAGAATTTTAGAGTGATGATTTGGGCCAAGTTACGTAAGCAATATATTATTCCTTTGGATAGAGTTTCATTTGGGGTGCTCTCTACCTCTTCTGATGGATGGAGTCAGGGAGAGGACAGGGCCCTTAGCTTCATATATACGGAATCCTGCAAAGTGGGCAGATAAGCTGCCTCCTGATGAAAGTCTGGCCACAAGTCAGGCCACAGGGCAGGAGGAGTTCAAGCTTTGGAATTACATAGGACTTAAGATTCTGACTTAGTGCTCTCTTGCCCCCTTACTCCTGAGCCTGCAGGCTGTCCCCTCCCCCCTCCTCCCTTCCCTTCCCCCTCTCTCCACGTGGTCATGGCCGGCCTCTACTCCTCTACCTCTCTGCTCTCTCTCTCTCCTCTCACTCTCTTTCTCTCTTAATAAACTCCCCCTTGTGGAAAAAAAAAAAAAGATTCTGACTTAGTGATCCAACTCTAGATGTTGAAGGGGTTTTAATGTCCTTCTCTGTAGGGGATGGGACTGATCTGACCTCACAGGATTGTTGTGAGGCTGAGAAAAGTAAAAAACAAAACAAAACAAAACAAAAAAAACAAAAAAACCAAAAAACCAAAAACCAAAACCCAAAAAAAAAACCCAAAAAAAACCAAAAACAAAACTGCTTGACATAGAGTAATGATAGTAAAACTAACATTGGGGGTTTTATCTATGCTGGGCAACATCAATCATTTCAGGGTGCACTGACTGAAGGCTCTGTGTAGGGTTAGCTCTATGTCTTGTGCCTTCTTTCTCACCCTCATCTAGAAAATAATGCTGAACTTAGACTAGTCCCATGTGCACATGATAGAATGGAAGGGGAAGGAAATTCTATGGCCAATGACAGAAGAATCTGAAGAAGGTAGGGGTCTCTTCCTAAGACAGACTCATAGTTTATATCAATATCAGAAATTCACCATTCCCTGAGGTCCTGTTGTGGTATCTGGAGGTGATTCAATAAACTCAGTTGAAGAATTCTGTCAGGGCATTGCTTGTCCTGCTCCTGAAGAACAGCCAGGTGATTCTTGGTGCCTTTCTCTACTTCTCTATAGCTGTCTGAGTGCAGGGCAGAGGGAGTGGGGAGCCCAACCATGTGAATCACTTTTTAAAAACAAACGTAGTTTCAATATGAGCTGTGGGAACATGATGAAGTTTACACATGTGTTTCAAAGATTGAAGGGTTGAATGGGTACAAGTAAGGAAAGCATGTGTTTCCTCCTGGTTAATTCAGCTGCCCTTTACCCCAGGGTTTCCTGGAGCCTTTCCTGCCTGCTTTGCTGCTGTCCACCCAGCCCTCAGCAAAACATCAGCGTCATTAGTCCCTGTTCCTAGGAACCCTATCAAATGACATCACTGTAGAGCTATGAAACTACCATTTGTTCAAGCATCCAGTACCTTCTTGAGCTCCTCCCCTGTGAGGCTGAGGAGAGGGCTGTTGGCTTTTACAACTAGAAAGGGAAGGCAAACATGTCATGTGACCTTTACAATCTCATGTTTTTCTGTCAGCTTTCAGAGTAAGCAGGCCTAGTTTCTGTTTGTCTTAGAAACTTTCGGTGAAAATATCTTACGCCAGAGACCATCTAGATGTCTCTCATGAAGCATGTGAGTCATATACAGGGTCATTGATCTGGAAGGTCTTAGGGGTTTGCTGTGAGGACTGAGTCTCATCTTTCCTACCCATGAAGCCTGTCATCTCTAGATCTCAATTTTTTTTTTGAAGTGAAGGATCAATTGTCTTGAGCATGCTTTAGAAACACTTGCAAAGATGGCTCATCCAGTAAAGGTGCTCACTACGCCAGCCTGACAAGATGGGTTTAATCTGTGCAAACACATAAAGGTGGAAGGAGAGAACTGACTCTGAAAAGTTGCCCTCTGGCCTTCACATGCCCATACGGTATGCTCTCAGAATCATAAGCACACAGTAATAAGATTTTTTATTATTTTAATTAAAAATACATAAAAAGGTGGGCAGAGGTGGCACATGCCTTTAAGCAAACAAAATGTTTTGTTTGCTTTGTTTGTTGTTGTTTTTTAATTCCCCAGGCCAATTGCTGTGCACCTAGAATGTTAATCCCATGCTCTGTAAGGCCCTAGAAGATGTTAGTCAGTGACTTCATCCTTACCACTCATGTCCCTGAAGCTCCCATTATTCACATTCAAATAAGGAAAAAGAGACATAGAGAAGTTAAGCTGTTTGCACTCGCATAACCAACACATCATGAGTGTAGGATGGCTTCCAGATCTTGGGATTTCCTAAGCCTCTACTTTGGAGAGGACATTGAGAAGTGACTATGAAAGTAGGGAACTGCCATATGGGTTCTGGGAAGTGAGCCTGGGTCCTCTGGAAGAGCAACCAGTGCTCTTAACCTCTGAGCCATCTCACCAGCACACGATCAAGGACCTCCACATAAAACCAGATACACTGAATCTAATAGAAAAGAGACTGGGGAAAAGCCTCAAACACATGAGCACAGGGGAAAATTTACAGAACAGAACATCAATGGCTATGCTCTAAGATCAAGAATCAACAAATGAGACCTCATAAAATTGCAAAGCTCCTGTAAGGCAAAGGACACGGTCATCAGGACAAAATGGCAACCAACAGATTGGGGAAAGATCTTTACCAATCCTACATCTGATGGAAGGCTAGTATCCAAAATATACAAAGAACTCAAGAAGTTAGACTCCAGACAACCAAATAACCCTATTAAAAATAGGAAACAGAGCTAAACAGAGAATTCTCAGCTGAGGAAACTCGAATGGCCTAGAAGCACCTACAGAAATGTTCAACATTCTTAATCATCAGGGAAATGCAAATCAAAACCACCTTGAGATTCCACCTCACACCAGTCAGAATGGCTAAAATCAAAAACTCAGGTGACAGCAGAGCTGGCAAGGATGTGGAGACAGAGGAACACTCCTCCATTGTTGGTACAACCACTTTGGAAATCAGTCTGGTGGTTCCTCAGAAAATTGGTCATAGTACTACTTGAGGACCCAGCTATACCACTCCTGGGCATATACCCAAAAGATGCTCCAACATATAACAAGGACACATGCTTCACTATGTTTGTAGCAGCCTTATTTATAGCCAGAAGCTGAAAACAACCCAGATGTTCCTCAACAGAGGAATGGATACTGAAAATGTGGTACATTTACACAATGAAATATTATTCAGCTATTAAAAACAATGACTTCATGACATTCTCAGGTAAATGGATGGAACTAGAAAATATCCTGAGTGAGGTAACTCAGTCACAAAAGACTACACATGATATGTAGTCACTGATAAGTGGGTATTAGATAAAGAGTTTGAAATATCCATGATACAACTCATGGACCATATAAAGCTCCAGAGAAAGGAAGAACAAAGAGTAGATGCTTCAGTCCTACTTCGAAGGGGGAACCAAATAATCAAGGAAAGTAGAGGTTGGGAGGGACTTTGGAGGAAGAGAAGTGGGGGAGGGAAAGAATCGAGTATGGGAGGAGATGGAGGAGATGTACAGAGGGCCAGGAAATTGAACAGAGGTGTGTACCAATGGGGGATGGGGAATTGGGGGTAGTAACCAGAAAGTCCCAGATGCCAGGAAAGCAAGAACCTCCTAGAACCCCACGGGGATGACATTAGCTGAAATATCCCATAAAGGGAAGGGACAACCTGTCAAGGCCATATCCAGAGGTTAGGCATGGCTCCCCAGTTGAGGGATGGGGCCACCCACCCATCTCCAAAATTTTAACCCAGAATTGCTTCTGTTTAAAGGAAACACAGGGACAAAGAGGGAAGCAGAGTCTGAAGAAAAGGCCATCCAGAAACTGTCCCACCTGGGGATCCATCCCACATGCAGAGACCTAACTGAGACACTATTGCTGATGCCAAGAAGTACTTGCTGACAAGAGCCTGATACAGCTGTATTCTGAGAGGCCCTGCCAGATCCTGACCAACACAGGTATGGAGGCTCACAGCCAACCATCATGACTGAGCACAGGACCCCAATGGAGGAGTTAGTTCTGGCCAGCCTGGGTAGTTAACTCCTTGTGAACCAGAGAGGAAGGAAAGAAAAAGATTCAAAATGCTTTATACAGGCAAATATGTACAGACATATATGCATCCATACACCCACACTCTGGCCAGGCCCCATCACCTGTCACAATCAGCTCCACAAGTATTAATGCATATGTTTACATATGTACACATATACCTACACATATATGTACAGACAAAAAGACATGAACATTTAGATGGATGGATGGATAGATGGATGGATGGATGGATGGATGGATAGATGGATGGGGGAGAGCTCCACAAGTCAAACCATTCAACCAACAACTTTATTTCTTTTCTCTTCTTTTTTTTTTTATATTTTTCTTAGACAAAAAGTTCTTTAGGAAATTACCCCATAGATAAAAATATTAAACAAAATGGGAGTTACAGAAAGATGTTGGTATTAAGTTCAAACCAGTGTTGCATTCTATGTGCTCATTATAAGTTCAAAGCTGTGTCCGGGTTCTAACCATTTTACACGGCCTTGCTTTATCAGAGTGCACATCTGTGATTTTATTCTTGGCCTAAATGTTTTTCCTTGAGCACAAATTTGTCCCAAGTTTATTTCTCTCTTTAGTGTAATTATGAAAGCTCATTGTATTTCTTATTATGTGACCTCTACTTACTATTATGAAGAGTGGGCATAGTCTGTTCTCGATTCTAACTTTATTACATCTTTCTAGCAACTAAGACCATCTCTAAAAAAAAATCTTTTTTCCTAAAATTATTTGAATCAATTCAGGAATTCTATAGAATTGTTATCTGTCTGTTTGAACGTCTGCAGAAATCTTCTCAAAAGGGTGAGTCAGTACCTAGTGATTGTTATATTTGTCTTAAAAACCTCATCTGTACCTTGTTTGTTTGTTTTTGGCAAAGCATTATGATGAACAACAATCAACATGACTACAATTTTGTAAGTTTGCCCATTGTTGCAGACTTGAAAACACAGCTGAGCTAACCTGTTCTTTTATCTCAGTCTCTAGTTCTCAAGCTTCACTTTCACAGCTGCAGAAGCTCATGATTGGGAAATTGCTTGGGATTGTAGCCCAGTGCAAATTACCTATGACAACAATAAGAAGAAAGGGAAATGTTGACTCATATGTCTGTTATGGCACAGTGAGGAAGAAACACTGATCTGTGGCATAAGGGACAGATCTAGTGAGGTTACATGGAGCTGTGCCGGCTGAGCCAGCTGGGCCAGAGCTGGGCAGCTGAGTGACTTAACCTTATGGCAGAGACTGTCTTGTCATTTACCAGACCAGTTTCCTCATCTTAATCAGGCATATAAACTACATTTTCTGGTCTCCTGTGTTGCTGAGTTCTAGCCTTCCCATTGCTATCTAGACTCTGATTCTTTTCTCTGCCCTGTCTGAACAGAGGCCATGGGAGGACCTAGAAAGGAATGAACCTGGAGAGACCCTGGGCCTCAGAATGACAATGTGGGATGTTTACTGACAGCTTGGGAATACACATTTGGGTTATACATAAACTAAAACAACAAATAACCCTGTTGTATCATGCTGATGACATTTTACATTTTACCTTATAGCATGATGGGGTGGCTGGGGTTAGTCTAATAAGTGTGATTTTCTCGACTTTTATTTCTTCTACAAGAGAAGCTGAGAAAGTTAAGCCTTTAATTAGAGATCACCTGGACTAAAACTATTGTTGTATTGGGAAAAAAGGAAGGGGCAGTGCTATGTGGTGGAGAATTATCAGTTGCCCACAGTACAAATGGCTCAGGTCTTAGAGAGTGATCAGAAGAAATGAGGACTAAGTTCATGGGATTTGTCATTAGGAAGTCACTAGTGGTTTGTAAGAGCCCCATACAGGGTAATTATCAAATTGCAGAACATATAGGGATGCAAGAACTAATACAGAGGAAAATGTGGTAATGTCAAATATATAGTGAATTCAAAGAAAAATATAAAATAGTGGATCCAATGATATTTGTACGATAATATGTATATGTGCGTGTGTGTGGGGGGGTGATGAATACCAGTAAATCTAAATCAACTACAGTTAGTGTAGATTTTGGATCTGAAAAAGAATGGAATCAAAAACATTAAACTGTTTCTCACTGATAGAAGCACAGAATACACGTTCAGTGTATGAATGCTAGGAAACTAGGAATCTATTGGAGTACCACTTACAATGAGGTAAAAGTAAAACATTCCCTACAAGCTAACAAAAAATTGGGGTCCTACCTTCCTTCATCTTCCCAGTGAATTTTCTCAACATGGCAAATACTATTCCAAACAAGGAAATAATATTCTAACCTGACGAGCCTGTATAAGATTTAAATTGGACCTAGCAATTAGTACTTTCAAGATAAGGGGAACAGAATCAAGCTAGTGCCTCAGAGCTGGGAAGACAGCTTATTGGATAAGGTACTTGCCATATAGGTGTGAAGACCAGAGTTTAAATAGATCCAAAAGCTTGCCTCTAATTCCATGCAAGGTTCAGAAAGCAGAGACAGGATCTTCAGGGCAAGATGGCTAGCTAGACAATCAAAGGGCAACCTGCTAGGTTCATGGGAGACCCCCACCTCAGGAAATAAAGTAGTGAATAGTAGAGGAAGGAACCTAGCAACCAGCTCCTTCAAGTTGTCGTCTGTCTTCACACACACAACGTAACATGTGCATGAAAACATAAAGAAATCATCAGATAAATAAATAAATAAATAAATAAATAAATAAATAAATAAATGTGATTTTTAAAAGGAAAGAAAGACGACTCAATGTAGCAGGAGGTATTTGAAAAAGCGGCAGGTAGTGCAGTCCTGTTAGCTCCTGACTGCTGCCACATTCCCGCTCTAAGCTCCTGCACTAATGGCACTGGCTGGCCAGAAGCACAGGCCTGCTGGTCAGCTCGGTGGACTCCATGGCTCTAAGCAAGGCCCTTGGGCCAACTCCATTACCCTCATAGTGCTAGGCTCAACCCCAGACAATATCCGCCATCCTCATGGTGCTCTGTAGAATGAAGACTCTTAATGCTTAAAGATTATCCAATAGATTTATATATCAGCAAATACTCAATACACAAGATGTCCACACAATGAGAGAGAGAGAGAGAGAGAGAGAGAGAGAGAGAGAGAGAGAGAGAGAAAGCCCTGAGCAAGAATCCCCTAGCAGCCATGCCTGGGATCTCCTGGCCCAAGTAATCACTGATCCTTAAGAGAGAAAAGATTAATGTCAGCTGTTGGGAACACGCCCAGACTCAGTTCTTAGGAAATGAAGAACAGGGTGGCTTTGCTAACCCTGGAAGGACAAGAAAAAATGAAGGGGCAGAGACATTTCCTCCTAGAAGCCTCTGGGCATAAAACTTCAGTAGACTACTTAGGTACATAAGCCCCTATGGGCAGACACAAGAGAGTAAACAAAAAGACACAGGACCAAGCATCAGTGCAGAGGAAAAGTGGAAAACCAGCTGGAACAAACCAGTGCCAAAGAGAGGGAAGCAAACAGAAAACCACTCAAGAGCCA
>NW_021621003.1:5302022-5318596 GCF_004785775.1 Grammomys surdaster | reverse complement strand
GGTCCAGAACTCAGAGGTCTGCCTGTTCCTGTCTCCTGTGTCTGCTATTTTATTTTATTTTATTTTATTTTATTTTATTTTATTTTATTTTATTTTATTTTATTTTATTTTATTTTTTAGCTCAGATGCTGTGTTGCACCTGTGCAAATAGGCTTACATCTGTTCCCAGCTCAGAGATGCACTTTAGGGGCAGTGCAGGTACAGCTAGGCACAAGTAATGCCCTCAAAGACCCCGGGCTTCCTGGTGTTTAAGTCTGCTGTTTTGTAGCTCAAGAACTTTCCCATCTGGAGAGCATGGGTGTAGCTATATTTTAGGTCATGCTTTAACTCCTTCAATCACCCCCACCCCTGGAATCATGCGTGCCAAACCAGCATGCACTCCACGAAGGGGTATTGAATTTTGTCAAATGATTTCTCAGCATCTAGTGAGATGATCATGTGGTTTTATTCTTTGAGTTTGTTTATATAGTGGATTATGTTGATGGGTTTCCAAATATTGAACCATCTCTGCATTCCTGAGATAAAGCCTACTTGATCATGATGGATGATTGTTTTGATATGTTCTTGGATTCTGTTTCTGAGAATTTATTGAGTATTTTTGCATCGATGTGCATAAGGTAGATTGGTCTGAAGTTCTCTTTTTTTGTTGAGTCTTTTGTGGTTTAGGTATGAGCGTAATTGTGGCTTCACAGAACTAATTGAGTAGTGTTCCTTCTGTTTCTGTTTTGTGGAATAGTTTATCGACAATTAGTATTAGGTCTTCTTGGAAGGTCTGATAGAATTCTGCACTAAAATCATCTGGTCCTGGGCTTATTTTGGTGAGGAGACTTTTAATGACGGCTGCTTTTAATGACTGCTTTGGGGGTTATATGACTGTTTAGATGGTTTATCTGTTCCCAATTTAACTTTGGTACCTGATATCCATGTAAAAAATTGTTCATTTCATCCATATTTTCCAGTTTTGCTGAGTATAGGCTTTTGTAGTGGGATCTGATGATTTTTTTAATTTCCTCAGCTTCTGTTGTTATGTCTCCTTTTTCAGTTCTGATTTTGATAATTTAGATTCTGTCTCTGTGCCCTCTGGTTAGTTTGGCTAAGAGTTTATCTATCTTGTTGATTTTCTCAAAGAACCAGCTCCTGGTTTTGTTGATTCTTTGTATAGTTTTTTGTTTCTACTTGGTTGATTTCAGCCTTTTGTTTGATTATTTCCTGCCATCTACTCCTCTTGGGTGTATTTGCTTCTTTCTGTTCTAGAGCTTTCAGGCGTGCTGTCAAGCTGCTAGTGTATGCTCTCTCCAGTTTCTTTTTGAAAGCACTTAAAGCTATGAGTTTTCCTCTTAGCACAGCTTTCATTGTGTCCCACAGGTTTTTGGATGATGTGTCTTTATTTTCATTAAACTCTAAAAGGTCTTGAATGTCTTTCTTTCTTTATTTCTTCCCTGATCAAGTTACCATTGAGTAGAGCAGTGTTCACTTTCCACATATATGTGGGATTTCCATTGATTCTGTTGTTATTGAAGACCAGCCTTAGTCCATGGTGATCTGATAGGATGCATGAGATTATTTCAATTTTCTTGTATCTGTTGAGGCCTGTTTTGTTACCAATTATATGGTTGATTTTGGAGTTGGTACCATGCATGTGATGCTGAGTAGAAGGTATATTCTTTTGTTTTTGGATGAAATGTTCTATAGATATCTGTTAAATCCATTTGGTACATAGCTTCTATTAGTTTCACTGTGTCTCTGTTTAGTTTGTTTTTCCATGATCTGTCTGTTGATGAGAATGGGGTGTTGAAGTAACCCACTATTATTGTGTGAGGTACAATATGTGCTTTGAGCTTTAGTAAAGTTTCTTTTATGAATATGTGTGTCCTTGCATTTGGAGCATAGATGTTCAGAATTGAGATTTCATGTTGGTTGATTTTACCTTTGACAAGTATGAAGTGTCTGTCCTTATCTTTCTTGATAACTTTTGGTTGAAATTTGATTTTATTTGATATTAGAATGGCTACTCAAGCTTGTTTCTTAGGATCATTTGCTTTTATTTTAACAATTTTTAAAAATTGTTTTCCAGCCTTTTACTCTAAAGTAATGTCTGTCTTTGTCTCTGAGATGTGTTTCCTGTATCCAGCAAAATGTTGGGTCTTGTTTACATATCCAGTCTGTTAGTCTATTTCTTTTTATTGGGGAATTGAGTCCATTGATATTAAGAGATACTAAAGAAAAGTGATTGTTGCTTCCTGTTATTTTTGTTATTAGAGGTGAAATTATGTTTCTATGGCTATCTTCTTTTTGATTTGTTGGAAGAAGACTACTTTCTTGCTTTTTCTAGGGTATAATTTCCTTCCTTGTGTTGGAGTTTTAGCTCTATTATCTTTTGTAGGCCTGGGTTTGTGGAAAGATAATTGTGTAAAAATTTGGTTAGTCATGGGATATCTTGGTTTCTCCATTTTTAGTGATTGAGAGTTTTGCTGGGTATAGTAGTCTGGGCTGGCATTTGTGTTCTCTTATGGTCTGTATGACATTTGTTCAGGGTCTTCTGGCTTTTATAGTCTCTGGTGAGAAGTCTGGTGTAATTCTGATTGGTCTACGTTTATATGTTACTTGACATTTTTCCCTTACTGCTTTTAATATTCTTTCTTTGTTTTGTGCATTTGGTGTTTTGATTATTATGGGATGGGAAGAATTTCTTTTCTGGTCTAGTCTATTTGGAGTTTTGTAGGCATCTTCTATGATCATCGGCATTTCTTTTTTTAGGTTAGGGAAGTTTTCTTCTATAATTTTGTGGAAGATGTTTACTGGTCCTTTAAGTTGGAAATCTTCACTCTCATCTATACCTATTATCCTTAGGTTTGGTCTTCTCATTGTGTCCTGGATTTCCTGGATGTTTTGAGTTAGGAGCTTTTTGCATTTTGCATTTTCTTTGACAGTTGTGTCAATGTTTTCCATGGTATCTTCTGCACCTGAGATTCTCTCTTCTATCTCTTGTATTCTGTTGGTGATGCTTGCATCAATGACTTCTGATCTCTTTCCTAGGTTTTCTATCTCCAGAGTAGTCTCCTTTTATGATTCCTTTATTGTTTCTACTTCCATTTTTATGTCCTGGATGATTTTGTTCAATTCCTTCACCTGTTTGGTTGTGTTTTCTGGTAATTCTTTAGGGATTTTTGTGTTTCCTTTTTAAGGGCTTTTACCTGTTTACCTGTGTTCTCCTGTATTTCTTTGAGGGAGTTATTTATGTCCTTCTTAAAGTATTCTATCATCCACATGAGAAATTATTTTAAATCTGAACCTTGTTTTTCCAATGTCATGGGGTATTCAAGACTTGCTATGGTGGGTGAACTAGGTTTTGATGATGCCAAGTAACCTTGGTTTCTGTTGCTTAGTTCTTGCCTTTCACCATCTTGTTCTATCTAGTGCTACATGCCCTCACTGTCTCTGACTAGAGCCTGTCTGTCCTGTTATCTTGGTTGTGTCAGAAATCCTCAGAGTCCAGCTATCTCTGTGATCCTGTGATCCTGAGATCCTGGGTGTAAGAGCTCCTGGGAGTCAGGCTGCTTCTGGGATCCTGAAATCCTGGTTTGACCAAGCTCCTGAGATCCTGTGATCCTATTATCCTATGTTCCTGGGCATGTTAGAGCTCCTGGGAGTCCAGCCTCCTGTGGGGTTTGGGAGATTGGGTGCAGAGCTGGCACCTAGGACTGCTCAGGGCACTGGCACAGATCAGAAAGATCTTGAGCCACTGGCTGTGAGGTAGTTCCTGGGTCTCTGTGGGTCCCAATTACTCCCTGTTGGGGGGGGGCAGTATGCACTTTAGTACTTGGTAGAACCTTGCAAGCCTTGAGAAAAAAAAACTTTGCTTAGAAACTATTTCTTCCAGACTCTATAGCCTTAAACATACAGCACATTTTTATTGTTGTTATTGTTTCTTTCAGGAATCTGAATTCAATTTTGTTAAAAGTGAGTTCTTGCCATATGTTGGTTTGCTAATATGTTGTAGAAAATATTTAATCTGAGATCTTGGTTTTTACTCTGCCTTTGATCATCTAGGTCCCAGATAAAGACACACAACGTTTATATATATACTAAGCCTTAATCAGCACTAGTGTTGGACAGATATCTACCCTCTATGCTATTAAAATCCACTTCCCCATGTACCATCTGAGCAATTCTTAAGTTGAATTGGCTAGCTCTCATGGTTATATTTTCATGATTCACCTACTCCATGATGCCTTCCTCCTTCCTCCATCTTCTATCTTCCCCCTCATGGACCTCCTTTGACACTCAAGTCTAGGAACCCCAAACTCTGCCTATCTTAATCCTGCTCAGCTATAGGCTGTAGGCATCTTCATTCACTAATCAGGGATAACTTGGGGGACAAGATTACATCGCCTGACTTGAGTCTACATGCAGATTCTCTCATCAACCAGGCCATGTAAATACTATTACATTACATAGCAAAAGATCAAACCTCAACACTTTTCTGCTCTTTCAACAGCAACCAAGTGTTCACACTGGTCTGTGAAGCCACAACCCAGCCAGTGTTCTGTGTGTAGCATGGAACTGTATTTGGTCTAGGAGCTAGTTTGCAGCCACCTTTGCCAAGTTTTATGATGAGATGGTGATTTCCTTTTAGCCATCCTCATTAATCCTGGACTTTAAAGGAAGAGACCTACGTTTGCCCAAGGAGGGACAGACAGGATTGATTTCAGTCTGTCAACAGTTCACTGACATGAAAGATTGAGAAATCCTCTCTTAGGTATTTTTAGAAGACATTAGATCACAGGACAACACAGCTATCTTGTTCTTTTAAGTGAAGTTGAGAACTCTCTTGTCCTGCTGTTTTCAGGGCTGCTTTTGTTAATGTACTGATCCAGATTCATTTGATAATATGAATTCAAAAAAGATGCCTGGTTTCACTATGGTAGAAAATGTTTGTTTTCAAATTACCAACAATCGAAACTTATCTCATTAATTTATAACACAAGTATCTAACTGGAATATAATGAAGTTTCATGATATTTTCTCAAAGAGAAATTTCTTCAATTTTGAGTAAAATTAGCCATATTCCATAGCAGGCACAAGGCATCCTTTCACTCTGGTTTGTATCAGTGTTGAGGCGGTAACACTCTTATTAATTGTGTCTGAACAAAATGCTAGCAGTCAAAGACTAGATGAAATTACCTGCAAATTACTGAACATCTACCATACACAGCTCTATTTTAAGTACTTTATAGGCCTTTTCTTGATTTACTTAGCAAATAATAGAGGGTGTACTTGAGATCAGACATAACCCATCTGGGTGTAATTTTCCAGGAAGAATGTGCTTTAACATTATGAAGATGATAACTTTTTTATTATGTGAGTTTAGAAGCTCAAATGTGATTTTTTTTTTTAGACTAAAATGACCAACACACCCATCTTTACATTTTTCTCTCTTTGGTTGGACATTATGTTTGTTTTCTAAGAGTCAGGATTCTTGGAATTCAAGAAGCACAGTCAGAGTCATATTCAAGAAAGAGCAAGCTACTTAGAACTAGGTATGCTTGGAATTGCAGTCAGTCACAATAGGAGAGCGTCCCACTAAAGGGCTTACACTTTATACTTTTATGCCTAAATGTCTAAGAAACCTAAAGATTTCCAGGATCAGATTAAAAACTTGACAAGGTAGGCTTCTAAGGTAGCATGGCAATTGTTGTTTTGGCCTATTTTTCAAGGTCACATAATTCTTAAAGAGTAATAAGCAAATAATAGCTGAGTGGTGGTGGCACATACCTGGTGAGGCAGAGGCAGGCAGGGCTCTGAGTTTGAGGCCAGCTTGGTGTAGAAAGTGAGTCCCAGGAGAGACAGTGCTACACAAAGGCACCCTGTCTCAAAAAATCTAAACCAAATATCAATAACTACAACAACAATAATAACCAGCCAAAACCCCAGGGTTTCATCTCTTGCATATCACCTACCAAGTGAAAAATCTTGTTCAGAACTCTAGGTATCTGTACATATCTCATTAGGCAGAATCCTCATAACCCTGCCTCATAGACAACTGTCAGAGAAAGGCATCAAGATTACTGAAATTGACTTAGATCAGACATGATTTCTTCATTAGGACTGAGTTCATTGGCTCTGTAGTGGACAGACTAATAGCCTCCAAATAGGTCTGTGTTCCAGTTCCTGGATGCTGTAGCTATGCTACCCTACCTGGCAGATAGGATGGTATAAATATAGTTAAAATCTTGCAATAGGGATGTTCAATAAAAATCATAAGAAGCCTCTTGAGAGGGAGACAGAAAGATTTAAATCTGAGGTTTGTTAATGGAAGTGGAAGCTGGGGTAAAACCAGTATGAGGATGGTATCTAGAAAGTAGAAAAGACAAAAAAAAAAGTGATTGTTTCTGTTGCTGCTCTAGTTTTTCATACTGTGACATGAACCAGAAGAAACTAGCTTAAAGGGAGGAAAACTTGATGTTTGACCAAGAGTTTCAGGAATTTCAGTGGATGGCTGGCTTGCTCCAGTGCTGTGAGCCTGTAGTCAGGCAGAATATGATGGCAGCAACAGTGTATGGTAGAGCAAAGCAGTTCACCTCATGATAGGAAGTAGGTACAGAGAACCAGACACTAGTGGCTTTCACCTGTTTCCTCTTCCATTGCACCCAGACCCACAGCTTATGGGATAGCCCTGCCCACAAGCAGGGAGAATCCCCTTTAGTTGATCATCTTCAGAAAACAACTTTCACAGATACATCTGGAAGTGTGATTTATTAGGCACTTCTAAATTCAATTATGCTGCGAGGGAAAAATAACCATCACAAATAGCAAGCGATTCTAGAACATAGAACTACTGAGGGAAGAAAGGATTGTCTAGCAAATCAGGGATTGGAGTCTCTTCCATAGATAATAAGAGGAACAACTGAAGAACAGCCCAGGACTTCCGTTTTCTTGGCTGCATGAGATGCTAAGAAAAAAATCAGTACTTATATTTTCCTTGAACAACCCTGTGAAGACACTTGCCATATTCAAAGACTCTCATGAGAACTTGCAACTGAGTATGTCACACTGAGTACAACTGTTGATATGCTTTTTTTCTTTCAAAAGTTCAGTAAACTTAGTTGGAATACATTTTAAAGGCAAATAGGATACTTTCTGGAAAGCAGAGGGTGCAGTAAAGGAAAGACTGCACACAGAACAGTGGGTCCCTTCTTAGTCTCTCCTCTATTTTTTCCTCAAGAAAAATGGCAGCTAAAATTGTCACCTTTAGCACCCCACCCCTTCCTTTTGTCCCCACATGAAGCAGAAGACTGGGAATTTTCAGAAGATAACTAATCTGTGAAAATATATTAAACTTAAATAAAATAATGTAATTTGTATGTGGTTAAAATAACAAAGGCGTGGTAGTTTACAAGGCAAGAATGTATTTGACAAGAAATTAGAGCTTAATTAGAACAAATATTTCAGATTCAAGGTAGTGTTGTTTTTTCATATCAGTGAGGGATGGCTAAGTAGAGGACTCTGATATCTTAAGGTATTAAAATCCCAATAAATACGATTCTGAAACAAAAGGGCAAAGTCCTCTTTCTGTCTCCTAGTGCGCTTCTGAGTTTACCCATGCTCCGACTGCTGAAAGCAGAATTATATATACCTTCTCTTAAATATTTGCCTTCTAAGGGCAGACAGTTTCCAGGATGTGTAAGCTCTGAAATACAATAGTTGTCATAAATCATAATCTTGAACCTTTATACACCATAGGAAATTCTATTTGCTAGAGATAATTATTTGTTTGCTTAAGTTTTAAACTTTATTCATCATGGGAAGTTGACTTTTTCTCTGCTGTTTTGTTATAATTAAGGCAATTATCACCATTTGTGTTGTCATTAATGTTTCCAGTATTTTCCATGTAAATTTCCTATTTCCCATTATACCTGTTTAAATTAAATATGAAACCTTTAGACTATTTTTTTTCTAAAATTTGTCATGGAAAACCATATTGTACAGTCTCAAAAGAGACATGTAAACCCAAACACATGGTGTTCAACCAAGTTATGCTGTAAGGAAGCCCCACCCATTAAACCGTCCTTGACCATGCACTCAGGAGTTTAATTCTCTCCTGATTTTTAGAGCCTCATTAGGAAAATTAAACAGATATGAAATAAGAAAAATTTCCAGCGTTTAAAAGAGAAAATAATGCAAACAAGAAAAACCCTTCCTGAAAGATCCTAGAAAATATGACAGGAGATTATTGGGGATCAGAAAAGAAAATCATATCTGTCGTGTCATATAACAGAGGAGTAATTAGGAAACAGAGGAGAGATGGTATTGTCAACTCTAAATTCAAAGGTGGCCCCAGAGGCAAAGATACAAACAATAAGAGAGAAAAAGCAATATGTAGAGCAATCCAAGAGGCTAGTTATCAGTCAAGTGGTCACTGATGTGAACAAGAGCAGTGTAGGGGAGAAAGCATCAGAGAAGGAATAGGAGACAGCAGGGCTCCAGGATAGAGGACTGAAAGTGAAGGTAAATTGCGCTGAGCATCAAGCAATGTGGCTAAAAAGACCACAGCAGGAATATAAATTTTAACCACTAAAGACAAAGCAGGTCTGTATTACTGGAGCTCCCAACTTCTTGTAATTTGCAATGGAACTTAGACAAAAATGTTGCAATGGCTTTAATAGGCAGGAAAAATTCCCAAGCTATGGAGAGTTAACATAGAATAAAATGGTTTACAATAGCCATTTTTAAAAGTATACCTATTCCTTACCTTTCCAGTAGGAACTAGTGAAAGGTGTGTCTCAGTGACAGGAGGGCACAAAGTAGTAGAAGGTACAGGACACAAGGGAGAGGCAGTCAACACACAGTATAAGGAATGTAGTGTGCAGAATAGTCCAGAGGAAACTGGCCTCCAGGACTGAAAGGAAAGGGAAGAGGGTGTCAGGGGAATGGCACAAAAGAAAGAGGAATGAACAGTGAGACCTGCTGAAGGCTTACTGATGAACTAACTGGATAGTATAAGGAAATAAAGAAAATGGGACATTAGGTAGTTAACTGCAGGAAACATGATGTTGTGCAAGAAAGGAATTGTAACATTAGAACCATACATAGCCAAACAAAAATATTGTTCATTTAATCACAAAACATCCCTATTTTATGTAATCCATTCTTAAGCCAATGAATATCCACTAAAGATGGAATAATTATCGTGGAAATTTTGTACAAAATAAGGCAGCCTTCCTATAATTCTGCAGAAAAATAAAGTTTATGTTCAGTATCAAAGATATCAGAAGAGAGATATGTATGCAAAGAATGGAAAAAGAAACTTGGGGAATGATTAAGTAAAACTGAAACCCCAAAGTTATTCACCTAGAACAATACAAAACCTCTGAGGTGGGAAGAACAGGAGCATCCTTAAGACACATCTTTCTCCATTGCTCTCGCTCCTTTTCTGGGCGGTGTCTGGTCTCTTATCTCTGTTATGTCCTTTCTCTTCTCAGTGGAGACAGTTTCCATAATAATTTCACCAAACTAGAAAGGAACCAAAGAAGGAAAAAATAATAAAGGAAGAGATAAATCAGCAATGCTGTGAGGAACAAGAATAAATTATTTAACCATGTCATTACAGGGACGAATTTGAATCTATTATTGCTAGTGAAATAATCAATATTCAGAAGGTTATGCATTTTGTTATTTCACTGCCTGACATTCCAGAAGGGCAAGATTATAAGAACAGAAAGATCGATGATTGCCAGAGAGTTACAGGAGAGGGGCTTGTATAGGACAGAATATATGAAGTGTAAAGTACCAGAGAGAATTCTGGGAGGACAAGGGAGTCTTTTCTATCGATTCTGGTCATGGTTACGGGATATCACATCGATGTTTAAATTCAGAACTCTAAACTGATAAAAGTAAAATTGACTCTGTGTAAGTTTAAAAAAAAAACAAAGTTGGGGGCCGCAAAGCAAAATTAAAATATATAACAAGTTTTGGCTGGATAAAAGTCTCATTTAGTAAAATGCATGCTGTGCAAGCACAAGAACTGACCCTATGTGAGGAAAAGCTCCTTATGAAGGTATATGCTGGTAACTGGAATGACAAAGCTAAAGTGATTCCATAGGGCTCAGTTGTGAGCTAGCCTAGCCTAATTTGAGAGATCCAGGACAATGAGAGACCTCATTCTTCTAAAAAAGAAAAGAAAGGTGAACAACACTGGAAGCTGTCCTCTGCCTTCCGTGTATACACACATTCCAACATGAACACACACATGTAAAGCTACAGAGCCTGGGGATATAACTCAAAGATAGAAATCTTGTCCAGCATGCTTAAGATTCCATGTCTTAAAAGATGCAATTTTTTTTTTTTTTTGGTTTTTTCGAGACAGGGTTTCTCTGTGTAAACCTGGCTGTCCTGGAACTCACCCTGTAGACCAGGCTGGCATCGAACTCAGAAATCCACCTGCTTCTGCCTCCCAAGTGCTGGGATTAAAGCGTGCGCAAAAGATGCAAATTATAAGACAGCAAATATAAGTGTTTTGTTTTTATCTAATTATCTAAAAGATCCTTGCTTCCCTATTCCTGCCAAGGAATTACCACTTGTGTGAGGACTCCTAGGATAATGGGGTTACATGTGCCAATGTCCTTCTGGGTAGAGAGGGTTGACTCATGTAACTGCCACTAATTCCTGTAGAGGGAAGCCTGCCAGCATGGAGGTACTTGCCATAAAGACCCTGAGCATCCTGTCTGTATCTGCCCTGCTGGATATGCTGGAAGGTTCCTCCAGACAGATGACAATGAGTGTGCTTCCAGCCATTGCCACAATGGTGCTGTGTGCTAGGATGAAATCAATGCCCACTCCTGCTTCTGTGTGCCTGGATGCCAAGGCAGGCATTGTGACTTGGAAGTGGATGAATGTGTTCCTAATCCTTGCATGCATGAGGCTGTATGTCTTAATGAGATAGGGAGATATATGTGTGTCTGTGCTCAAGAGTACTCCGGTGTGAACTGTGAGTTGGAGATGGGTGGCTGTGGACCCCAGCTGTGTCTACATGGTGCCATGTGTCAGGATGCTCTTGGGACTTTCATCTATAACTGTGCACCTAGATTCTTTGGAGACCTCTGTGAACTCAGCTTTGTAGAATGTGACAGTCATGTTTCCATGGAGGTCTATGTGTGGACAGAGGAAACAACAACTCTGTCTGCTCGGGTAGTAGATTCACAGGGACATAATATGAGACCTTGATGCGTTTTTGTTGATCAGAGGCTTGTCACAAGGATACAACATGTGAAGACACTGTTAACAGCTATGTTTGTCACTGTTGACCTGCATACATAGGTGCCTTGTATGAGATGGACAAAAATGAATGCCGGAGCAACCCCAGACAACTTGGGTGGGAACATGCCCAACTGTCCTCAGATCTATTCGGACACATTGCAGGCCTGCCTACCTTCTTCAACTCTCTTGGAGCCTCAGGCTATGTTTGTATCTCTCAGTCTGGTTTCACAAACAGGAGTCTAGCATTATGATCTTCTGAGAGTCTCCACCTAACAGCTGAGTGAAACAGATGCAGAGGTCCACAGCCAAACATTAGTCACAGCTAAGGAATCCTGTAGAAGAGTTGGAGAAGGACTGAAAAGCTAGGCGGGGATAGGGACTCCACAAGGCCAACAGAGTCAAGTAAACTGGACCCTTGTGGGCTTCCAGAGACTGAACCACCAACCAAGGAGCATATAGGGCTGGGTCTAGGTACCCTGCACACATGTAGCAGATGTGCAGTTTGTCTTCAAGCGATTCCCTAACAACTGGAGTCATGGCTTACCTTACTCTGTTGTTTGCCTGTGGACCCTACTCTCCTACTGAGCTGCATTATCTGGCCTCAGTGGGAGAGGAAGTACCTAGTCCTGCCAGAGTAGGTTGGTTCATGGGGATAGACCACCCTTTCTCGAGAGGGAGTGCAGGGATGGTCCATGTGAGGGGGACTTGGAGAAGAGGGAGGTTGCAATTGGGATGTGAAGTGAATAAATTGATTAATGAAATATTATTACAATACTATTTGTATTTTTGTATTTATTTATGTGTGTGTGTGTGTGTGGTGGTGGTGGTGGTGGTGTGTGTGTGTGTGTGTGGTGGTGTGTGTGTGTGTAGTAAACTTGGTTGTCAGCTTGACAAAATGAGGAAGATAGAACTTTATTGAAGAATTACATTCATCAGATTGGCCTATAGACATGTCTGTGGTTCATTTTCTTTGCTAATCATTGATACAGGAGGACCAGCTCACTGTGGACGTTGCCATCCCTAGACAGGTAGACCTGGGCCGGCATATAAAAAGGTAGCTGATTAGAAGCAAGAAAACCACCCAGTAAGCAACATTCCTTCATGTCGACACAAGCTAGGGTTGTCAGCAAGGAGAAAGCCGCAACTGAGAAAATTTCTCCATAAGATCAGGCTGAAGGTACAGGGAATTTCCTTAATTGGTGATTGTTGTGGGAGGACTCATTCCATTTTTGGGTGGGGCCACCCCTGGGCTACTGGTTCTGGATTCTTCAAGAAAGAAGGCTGAGAAAGCTATGGAGAGTGAGCCAGGAGGCAGCAGCCCTCCATGGCCTCTGCATTGGCTCCTACCTCTAGTTTCCTGCCCTATTTCAGTACCTGTTCTGTCTTCCTTCCATGGGGAACAGTGATATAGAAGTGTAAGCCAGATAAACCATTTCCTCCCTAACTTGCTTTTAGTCATGGTTTCATCCCAGCAATAGAACCCTCACAAGCACACCTGTGGATGTCCTCTGACATCTTTCAGGCTTTGGCTCTCCACTTCTTCCATGCTGAGACAAGTCTCTCTTTTCTAGGATATACTATGTACTCCAGTCTAGGTTGACTCTATTCTGGCTTTTTATGTGAGTTCTGGGGGTCGAATTCATCTGACTTGAATAGCCAGTGCCTATCCATCGATACATATACTCCCCCAGCCCTTTCTATATTTTAAAAGCAAACACTTAAAGTACATAAAATAAATGAAGGATTTATTGTATTATGGTAAATGGCTGTCTCACAATCAACAGGCAGATTAAACAGAGAATGTTCAGGTTCCTCAGAAACCCTCAGGCGCCCCATCTAATGGCAACGTTCTCTTTCCCACCATCCATAACCACTACACTGAGTTCTATAGTATCACATATCTGTCTTTATTGTCATCCAAGTATATGTCTCTAGCCCATTGCTTACTCTTGAAGTTTTGATGTCATAATCATCAGAACCCACAGAATTCTCTTCTGTTTATTTGTTTGACACTTTATCTGTGGTATGAGAGTATACTACTCCTTTGGTATGTAGTTCTTCATGGTTTGGATTTTGTGACTGCATGTTTATGATGAAGTCTAACATGTGTATTATATATCCTGCACACTGACAGTAGAATGTGGAACAGGGATCACATTGCTGGTACAACTTAAATCCAAACCACCAGCAGGACCAACATTTTCATACTTTGGTGTTTTCTGTGAAGTCCTTGAAACTGTAGAGTTAAACTCTTTTAGAAGTCAGAGGACTAAGTATAAAATATTTTTAAATATTTAAACCTTAGTTGACATGTAAAATTTGTACTTTGAAAATTTTAAAGGGTTATAATGTTTTTATATTTAAGAATAATCTATATATAAGGAAGATAAAATATTTCATCTGTTCATATGGATATGTGGAGTTCAAAGCTAGTGCTTTGATTTTTGAATTTCTGCTTCTCAGGGACACAAGTGATAATAGTGACACAATATTAATATTTTTCATTCTTCAGCGTAACATATGCACATTATAATATAGACTAGGCAAAACATAATCTGTGTGGGATATTTAGTAAAATTAGAACTGTGTCAGCAAAATGAGTTAAAATCTTATACATGGAAATAAGTTAGTAAACACGCCAATGCCTTTGATTCATCCTTGATTAAAATGAGAATCAGCATCCTAGAGGAAGCTACACTGTTCCCAACAGGACTTGCAGGTGTAATTTAGGACACTGTGGGTCAAAGTGTTTTGTGAACTGAAAGCCTAGCACTGCCAAACAGCCTTTCTCTATCTGGGTAAGGACAATCTTGAGTAAATATTTCCAGTGTCATTTGTCACATAGTATAAGCTGAAATGCACTAATTTGCCACTTTCCAGAAGCTTGCATATATGTCAAAGTCTGTTTACTAAGGTGCGCAAAGCTCTTCCTCTAATATTTGAAGTTGATATTAGTAGTTTCACAACCCAAGAAAGAATATTTGGCAATATCTTTTGAAAGGAGTGTTATAGAAAACTGGGTTTGTTCACCGAAAGCTCTAAATTGTGTCTTCCATATCAGGCTGTTCTTCCCATAGCTGTACTTTGACTGAGTAACCAACTGACTCTGATGGCTCTAACCTGGTATTTTCAAATAAAATTAAAAGATGACTTTAATGTATACTTATAACAAATAATGTACCTCTTCTTCCCTTTGAACTATTTGTTAAAGTCTGTTTACATAGGTACAAATGTACTTAGCTTTCAGTTAGGAGATTGTACCACTTTGTGTTAATTTTATATTAGCTATTTAAGCATGTCTATAAAGATATAAGATGTAAAATGATATGCTGATTTACTATAGTAAATTGTCCGTCTTATGGGCCCTTGTCAAAACCAGCAGCTGAGTCACCTGCCCTTTCCTTGCTGTGCTCCATATTCTGGTCCACACTTCTCCCTGAGATAATGACTCTGCACTCCACTCTCCCAGATCAAGCTGCCTCCTGGGAGGCCTGGTGCCACCCAGAAAACCCAGGTGAGATACCAATGCCCCAAATCCCTGTGTGCTGGTTCCCTAGTAAGCCCAGCAGCCCAGAGGTCTGCCCCATTCTTTCTGTTCTCCATCTTCTAGTCCAAACCTCTACCTAAAAAGCAGATAAGCACTCCATACCCTGGGCCACAGCTCTGCCTCCCTCCTGGAAGGCCTAATGCTACACAGAACAACCAGTTCAGACAACCAGAGCCTGCTGCCATTACAGACTACCAGCTCTACCTGTAGTCCTAGAGCCCTGCAACCACCAGGGACTACCAAAGTCAGCCAACACCAGAGACAACCAGATGGCTAAAGACCAGCTCAAGAAAAGAATCAACAGCAGACAAGGAAATATGGTACCATCAGGACCCAGTTCTCCAACTACAGTAACAGAGGATATCCTAACACACATAAAGAGCAAGACAATGATCTCACATCTAATCTTATAAAGATGATAGAAACCTTTAAAGATAAAGTAAATAAATACAGGAAAATGCAATCAAGCAGGTGAAGAAATTGAATAAAACTGTATAAGACCTGAGAATGGAAATAGAAGCAATAAAGTAAACATAAACTGAGGCAGTCCTGGAGATGGAAAACCTAGGAAAGAGAACAGAATCTACAGACATAAGCTTCACCAACAGAATACAAGAAATGGAAGTAAGAATTGCTGCTGCAAAAAATATATACAATAGAAGAAACTGATAGACTGGTCAAAGAAAATGACAAATCTAAAAAGTTTCTAACGCAAAATACCCAGGAGATTTAGGACACTATGAAAAGACCAAACCTAAAAAAATAGGAATAGGAGATTCCCAGCTCAAAGGCCCAGAAAATATCTTCAGCAAAAGCATAAAAGGAAATTTCCCTAACCTAAACAAAGAGATGGCTATAAATGTACAAGAAGCTTAGAAAACACCAAATAGATTGGATTAGAAATTAAAATCCTCCTTCCACATAATATTTAAAACATTAAATGTACAGAACAAGCAAAGAATACTAAAAGTTACAAGAGAAACAATCTAAGTAACATATGAAGGCAGACTTACGAAAGTTACATCTGACTTCTCAACAGAGATTTTATTTTTTTTTCTTTTTTCTTTTATTTATTTATTTATTTATTTATTTATTTTTATTGGATGATTTATTTACATTTCCTATGTTGTCCCCTTACCCCATCCCCCACCACCCCCTCGGAACCCCCAATCCCCTCACCCCTCCTCCTTCTTCTCTGTGGATGTAACCTCTATCTACCCCCCCCACTCCCACCTCCCCACCCTCAAAATTCCCACCCCCTGGGGCATCCAGCCTTCATGAGGTCAAGGTTCTCTTCTTCCACCTATGCCCAGCAGGGCCCTCCACTTTTACATATTCAGCTGAAGCCCTGGATCCCCCCCTAAGTGCTCCCAGGCTGGTGGTTTAGACCCTGGGAGCTGTGGTTGGTTGGTATTGTTGCTCTCCTCATGGTGCCGCAAATCCTTTCAGCTCCTTCAGTCTTCACTCTCACTCCTCTATTGAGAACCCCATGATCAGTTCAATGGCTAGTTGTGAGCATCTGCCTCTGAATATGTCTGACTCTTGAAGGCCTCTGAGGAGATATCCATATCAGGCTCTTATCAGCATGCACTTCCTGTCTTCCACATCAGCATCTACCTTTGGTGATTGCACATGGGATAGATACTCAGGTGGGGTGGTCTTGAGACGGCCCCTCCTTCAGTTTCTGTCCCTCACTTTGTCTCCATATTTGCTCCCTTGAGTATTTTGTTGCTCCTTCTAAGAAGGACCGAATCACCCTCACTTGGTCTTC
>NW_021621003.1:5293824-5297022 GCF_004785775.1 Grammomys surdaster | reverse complement strand
GAAGACCAAGTGAGGGTGATTCGGTCCTTCTTAGAAGGAGCAACAAATTACTCAAGGGAGCAAATATGGAGACAAAGTGAGGGACAGAAACTGAAGGAGGGGTCATTTCAAGACCTTTCCACCTGAGTATCTATCCCATGTGCAATCACCAAAGGTAGATGTTGATGTGGAAGTCAGGAAGTGCATGCTGATAAGAGCCTGATATGGATATCTCCTCAGAGGTCTTCAAGAGTCTGACATACTCAGAGGCAGATGCTCACAACTAGCCATTGAACTGATCATGGGGTTCTCAATAGAGGAGTGAGAGTGAAGACTGAAGGAGAGCTGAAAGGATTTGCAGCACCATGAGGAGAGCAACAATACCAACCAACCACAGCTCCCAGGGTCTAAACCACCAGCCTGGGAGCACTTAGGGAGGGATCCAGCGCTTCAGTTGAATATGTAAGAGTGGAGGGCCCTGCTGGGCATAGGTGGAAGAAGAGAACCTTGACCTCATGAAGGCTGGATGCCCCAGGGGGTGGGAATTTTGAGGGTGGGGAGGTGGGAGTGGGGGGGGTAGATAGAGGTTACATCCACAGAGAAGAAGGAGGAGGGGTGAGGGGATTGGGGGTTCCTGGGTGGGTGGGGGATGGGGTAAGGGGACAACATAGGAAATGTAAATAAAACATCCAATAAAAAAAAAAGAAGACTGCAGCTTCTGGAGCCAGGGGTGCAGACCCTTCTGTAGTTCCCAGACCGTGTGACACAGCACAGCCTCCTTAATGACACGTTGCCATGTAACGCACCTGTAACTTATCAGCCCATGTTCATTACGTAACTTTGTACTGTACGTCACAATGATGAGTGTAACAGCTCAGCTCTTTGGTTTTGTAGTGAGTTTTCTTTTTTTTTTTTTTGGATTTTTTATTTTTTTTGGTTTTTCGAGACAGGGTTTCTCTGAGTAGCCCTGGCTGTCCTGGAACTCACTCCGTAGACCAGGCTAGCCTCGAACTCTCGAACTCAGAAATCCGCCTGCCTCTGCCTCCCAAGTGCTGGGATTAAAGGCGTGCGCCACCACCGCCCGGCGTTGTAGTGAGTTTTCTAAAATACCAGTTGACGAGCTTTTGCAGACTTTGACCAGAGCTCTGGTTCCTGTGTTGCCTCTAATGAAGTATTCTGTTCCTAGTCGTGGGTGTACTGGGTGGAGTGGGTGAAACACAACATGATCAAAGGAGACAGACAGTATTTTGACTAATATGAAATAGAGATTACTTTACACTACATTGTACATGGAGTAATTCAACTGAATAAAAGTGTCACGGGTAAAGCTTTTTAACGGTTAATTTCTGTCAAACAGTAGGTGACAAATGGCCGATCTTATCAGTGTCTCTTGAGCTTTTCCTCCCCCCCGACACACTGTCGTCCCTCCACAGATGGGGCACAGTCCATATTTAAACTGGCCATCCTCACAGTTGCTAACCTAGCAAGTACTTTTCTTTAGGAACCCCTTCTTAACGAGCAATATGTCTGACCTGTACTATAAGATCTTTCTGATAGTGCATTCAGAGATTTTTTTTTTTTTTTTGGTAGATTAGTAGAAGTGCGTTCCTGCTTTCACCTTACTTTACTCAAAGCTAATTAGCGCTTTCCTTAGTTTTCTAGTAACTAGGTGTAAAAATCATGTGTTGCAGCTTTACAGTTTTTAAACTATTTTAGATATTCTTAAACTATGAACCTTCTAAACATCACTGTCTTGCCAGAGTACCAACACTGTCACGTGACTAATGCTGCCCCTCTAGACCTCACCCTCGTGGACATACGCTTCCTATCGTGGCTCTGCCTAGAGATGTTCCTTCAGGTCTGTGAGGTTCTGTCAACTGCTAGTGCTAACGCTGTTCTGTACAACCTAACTCACTGGCAAGAATACAGTGTTGGGCCTTTCAACCACTAGAACAAACTTTTTTCAATTGACAGTTGCAGAATTGTGGAGTGTTTTTACATTGATCTTTTGCTAATGCAGTTAGCAGTATGTTTTGCATGTATGACTTAATAAATCCTTGAATCATAAAAAAACTGTTCCTCCCTCTACCAGAAGCCATTAATTGTCCATAATGCATCAGTTAGAAATAGAGGCTCATGGACCCTTCCTACTCCATGCTTGACTGTTGATTGGCTTGACGCTGTGCAGATGATCACAGCTGCTGTGTGTCATGAGGGCAGCTCTCCTGTCATATCCAAAAGACACTGTTTTTCTCTGATCCTCCCTGATTTCAGGTTCCCACTGTCTTTCTCCCCAACTTTTATGAGGGAGTTTGGGGCCTTGTGGAAGGGATATAATATAGGTATCCCATTAATCATGGCTGAAATCAGTGGAAATAAAAAATATTAAAAAAATCAGTAAAATTTAAAGTTGTTTCTTTGAAAACATTAACAAGACTGGCACACCTCCAGGCAAAGTTAGACAAAAGAAAGAGAATCATAAAATAATAACATTAAAGATGAGAAAGACATTAAGGACGTTCAATCCTTTTATAATTTACATTCTACCAACTGAAAAAAAATCTTTCTTTAACTGATAAATTTCTAGATGTTTATAATCTACTAAAATTAAATCAAGACAATATGAATAATTTAAAGAGTCCTATACTAGCCAATGACATAGAAACAATAATTTTCCCAACTAAAAAAAAGCCCAGTGCCAGATAAATTCCGTGTAGAATTTGACCAGATATTTAAAGAAGTGTTAACACTCTTCAGTTTATTCTACAAACTAGAGAAAGAAATTTATTCAAACTCATTCTTTGAAGCTAATGTTACCCTATGTTGACAGAGAAAGAGAGAGGGAAAGGGAGGGAGGGGGAGAGAGAGGGAGAGAGGGAGAGAGGCAGAGGGAGGGAGGGGGAGGGAGGGAGAGAGGGAGAGAGGGAGAGAGAGGGAGAGAGGAAGAGAGGGAGAGAGGAAGAGAGAGGGAGAGAGGGAGAGAGGGAGAGAGGGAGAGAGGGAGAGAGGGAGAGAAGGAGAGAGAGGGAGAGAGAGGGAGAGAGAGGGAAAGAGAAAGAGAGGGAGAGAGAGGGAGAGAGGGAGAGAGAGGGAGAGAGAGGGAAAGAGAAAGAGAGGGAGAGAGAAGGAGGAGAGAGGGAGAGAGGGAGGAGAGAGGGAGAGAGGGAGGAGAGAGAGAGAGGGAGAGAGGGAGAGAGGGAGAGAGGGAGAGAGAGGGAG
>NW_021621003.1:5274261-5293724 GCF_004785775.1 Grammomys surdaster | reverse complement strand
GGGAGAGGGAGAGGGAGAGAGAGAGAGAGAGAGAGAGAGAGAGAGAGAGAGAGAGAGAGAGAGAGAGAGAGAGAGAGGGAGAGAGAGGGAGAGAGAGGGAGAGAGAGGGAGAGAGAAACAGAAGCAGAGCAGAGAATGAATTACAGTTCAGTATTCCTGATGAACATTTACATATAAATTCAAAATAAAAAACTCATGAACCAAATTCAACATCACATAAAAATATCATTCACCACTCTCAAATTGTCCTCATTCCAGACATGTAGTGGTAATTTGTTATATATAAATCAACATACATGTTCTATCACATAAAATGACTAAAGGACAAAAACCATCTGATCATATTATTGGATGAAAAAAGGAGGTAAGGTTTTAATGAAATTCAACATCCACTCCTGAAAAAGGGATTTTAGGACATTCACTACGTATCTCAGCACAATAAAGGCAATAACCACACAGCCAGCATTATGATAAATAGAGAAAAATACAAAGCAATTTCACTACATTCAGAAATAAGACAAGGATTTCCATTTTTTTATTATTGATTTGATTCAGTACATGTAGTCTTAGCAAAGCAAGAAAACAACTGAAGATCAAGAGGATACAAAGAAAAGGTGAGAAGTCAAATTTTAATTATTTACAGATGACATGGTTCTACAAAAAAAATCTAAAAATTTATCTCTTAAAAATTAACTCTCTTAAAGCTGATAAATACATTCATAAAAGTAGCAGAATGCAAAATTAATACACAAAAATCAGTAACCTTCCTGTATATCAAAAAGAAATACAGTGGGAAAGAAATCACGGGAAAGTTGCACTAAAAAAAGCCTTAAAATATATAACAAAATAACTTAGATTAGCATACTTACAGAGGATAATATTAAGAACACACATGAAGAACCCAGGGTCCATCCTAGATATACGTAAGACCGTTCAAGCCCATGTTATGAAAGACTTTAAAGACTTCAGTAAATGGGAGCTTTTAAAATTTTATGGATAAGTAGATAATATGATAAGGTCAATTTTTGTTAAATTAATAAAATTAATACAATAAATCTTGCTTAGAAAATACTAGTACAATAAATTACCCACTTTTATGAAACTCAAGAATCTGACTATAAATATTTGATTATGGGGCAAAGGACAATTTTTAAAGTACAAAGAGCAAACACGTTTAGAGATAATTTTAACGAGGAAAAGGTAGAGAGGTAGAAACATCATTAGATTAAAAAATGTTATTATACAGTTACATGAGCAGTGTGGTGTGTTTGGCAGAGTGGATATCACAACAGAGTAAAGTGTCCAGGAACTTTGTGTGTTGGTGGAAAAAAATGAGGTTACATACCTGCAGGAGAAGGATGGACGACCTGAGCAGGTCTTAAGACTATGACAAAAGTCCTACTTAGTTTCCTATTGTTGTGATAAAACAGAAAAACTCAAATTTGGGAAGGTGAAGGTTTTACTTACCTCATAAGTTACATTCACCAACAATGGAATCCAAGGCAAGAACCCAAGCCAGGGGCTTGAAACCACAGAGGAACTCTGCTTACTCCTCTGCCCAGATATCTTTCCTCTATGACCTTTGCTTACCTGCCTAGGACTGGCACCACCCAATGTGGGCGAAGTTTGCCTATATCAACTAGCCATCAAGAAAATGCCAAGGAAGCATGTCTGCAAGCCATTCTGTTGGAGTCAATTCCTCAACTATGAGCTAACTAGACAGCCACAATTAGCCATCACAAGCCATAAAGGAAAAACCAGAAACCTCGGGTGTAATATATATATTTAACCCTTCATGAATAGAATTTGAGGGCAAAGTGAAGTTTTAAGTGAGGAAGAATTTAAAAGAAATTATGCCTAAAAAGGAAGCTATTTAAAATAAAAAGTGGCAGTAAACTGAAGCCACAAAGGAAATGTTGATAAATTCAATTTCTTGAAGCCCTTTCTGGAGGCTGCAGGGTGGACTCAAGGCATGGTTGTTGGCTTGTACCACCATTGACCATCCAGTGTTTTGGTGGAGGATTTCACATCAGCTGCCTTACCCCTTACTATAGTGGCTAGGTCCCAAATACAAACCAGAATTAGTTAACTGGATGCCAGGTCTTATGCTCCAAAGAAATGGAGGAGTCCATTTAGCCATGATTTGGGGAAGGCTGTATCTCAGAGCCACAGAGGTTGCAAGATTTTAAATCACTACCTGACAGATTTTTGAAGGCCAGTATTGTCTACATTGCCCACACTCACATTTGTAATGTAGTACCACAAAACTCAATGTCTAATGTCATTATTCTCTGCATTACCCACACTCACCATAGAGGTGTCAGTGGTGAGCTCTGCAGTATGATTTGTCCCTGTTTTCTGGTGTTGCTGCCTCCAAACTGCATTTCTGTCTCACCCTCAAAGAAACTTCAAACCAAACAGTAAACCATTTTTGCTTTGAAAGTAATTAGATGCTTCTAGTTGTTGTTTACAATGAAAAGCCCACGGCTTTCTTCCCTGGGTCATCCTGTTTTAGCAAGGAGGTGTTTTTGTTTTTGCTTTCTTCTCAAGATGCATGGAGTGAGCAAGAAGTGGTCTGGGGACATTCAAGTCCAAATCTACATGGCCAGAAGGACCCCAGTCTTTCTTACAGGTCCAGTGTGTTTGATATATTAGGGCTTTTTTCTTTTATTTTTAAAGGCTACCCATTTCCACTCTCCTGGAGTCCTTTATCCAGTCATAATTAGTAACAAATATATCATAATTATTCAAATTTCAATTCTCCAATTACAAAAAATGACCAGAGTTTTTGTCATAGTTTTCTTCTTGCTTTATTTCCCACCCAAGAAACCAGAGACAGGTATTGAGTTCTGTAGTGAGTGGTTCTGATGCTTTGATCCGGAATCTGTGTGGGAACGCTGAAAGTCCTCTTCCCCAGTTGGCACTTGATAGATCAATGGCAATGCTAGCAGCCCATCAGCTGGACCAAATAGGTGGGACTTCTAGTTTTCCTGCAAGCAGGCTAGCAGATGCAAGGGAGGAGAAAAAAATTGATGCTTTGAAGGGAGTAAGAGCCATAAGCCATGTAAGATCTAGGGTGGAGTGGCCATTGCCCACTTCCCCTACTGGGCCTGGGGTAGCAGGCATGAGGTTAGAAATGCACCTAAGCTGAGGGCAGATGTTGGGTGCTGAGCTAGGACTAAAGGTAACTGAGCAACTGGGGTGAGGGCAGAGTTAGAGGTGTTGAGCTGGGAGTAAAAAGGAGGGCAGGCTAGCCTGGAGAGGCTTAGAAGAGCCTGGCCATAGAGCTAAACCATATAAAAAATAGGCTAATATGTGTGCCTCTCATCTCCCGAACCAAGGCAACCTGGGCAGGGCTTGTAGAGGGCACATCTGTGAGGGATTTCTGCTTAATCTGAAGTATAAAATCTACTTCTAAACTGGATCATTGAGGTAGAAGGCCACACCCTTAACCCAGAACAGTAATCCAGATCTATTCTTAACCATACTTCTGGAAGCCCATATAAGAACATGGAAGAAAGAAGCTTTTACTTTTGCCTGCTTGCACTCACCTTGCTTGAAAGTCCATTCCCTCATAGGCGTTAAAGCCTGCTTATTAAGGATTTGATCATATAGTGAAGACCATCTGAGACATCCAGCCTTATGGACTGAGCATTCTGGATTCTTGGACTTTCCATATAGCCAGCCATTGTTGAATTAGCTGGTCCATAGCCTGTAATTATTGTAATAACACCCTTTTCTATGAATAGAGAGGTTCGTCCTATAAGTTCTGTTAAGGAATGCTGACTACCACACCAGGCTTCTAGGGAAAACCTTTTAGAGTGTTTTGTGACTCATAATAATCTCAGCCCAGTTACAAATTCCCAATGGTCACATTCCCTTAACCTGTTTTTCATCAGATGCTCTGGTGCAGGCCTTCTTATTTTCTATAGCTTCTTGGCAACAAAATTAGTATAGCAAAAAGAAGTCTGTCAACTGAATTACAGAGTAATTTATTTGCATGAGTGTATCAGATGGAGAGATTATAGCATAAGCAAGAAATGGGAAACCAAATGTCTTTGCTTCTGTGGCCCAAAACCTAGAACTCCCAACTACATAAAAATCATAGGACAATTTTTGCAAGGTGTGTACTCTTCTCCAATCGTGTGGGTACTAGGGAAGGAGCTCAGGTTTGTAGAGTTGACAACAAGTACCTTTACTTGCTAAGCAATCTTATCAGCTGATCACCTCAGTCATGGAATTGAAGAAGCTGTGTGTCTATATTGGTGTTCTGTGTATATATCTACGTGTCATTCATGAAGAGTAGATTCGTTTTACCCTTGGTTTGACAGTCCCAGTCTGGAGACCCACAGAATTATTTCTTCCAAACATTAATTCTGGGCTCATGGTAGGTCTCTGAAGTCCATTCCAGAGGCAGCTTTACAAAAATCACTCACTGATCTAGAAAAAGCACTTTCTAATACTGTGAGGTCTACTGTAATAAAAGAGCAGCGTCTATCAGCCCTCTCCCTTCCCATTCTTGAACTGAAATATTATCTGTGGTCTCTGCTGCAGGCTGCATCCTCCCCAGGCTAGTCTGAAGCTTGCTCTTAACACTGCTTAGATGGTACATCAACATGATTTCCTTACCACCTCCATCCCTAGGAGAGTTTCTCAGTTCTGCATTGCATCTAATGGGCGTAATCTGCACTGTCATCCAGGATGAGACGTCAGAGGTCTGCTCCAACCCTGACAGTATGAGATGCTGAGGCATGATCCTGAACCCACTAATGCCCTACATGGATGCCTGGCAGTTTAGACATTTAGAATGCCTACCTCATGTATGTATCCCTACATATCTCAAGAAACTTCTCTTTTTGGTTGAGTGTGATTCAGTTCAACCAATACAGCATACAAGAAAGGATAAAAGTCAAGTGTGGGAGCTAGAGAGATAGTTCATCCATTTTGAGCATTTATTTATGACAGATCCAAAAGGGTAACTCAGTTCCAGGTGGAGTTCACCGACCTCTACTGACCTCTGCGGGAATTACATGTACGTGGTGCACAGGCCTTAACAGCAGGCAAAACAACCATAGTTTATATATATATATATTAGTAGTAGTAGTAATAAAATCAAACAAAAAAAGCACCAAATACCTATTCAAGGCCAACAGCACAAAAATTTACCACAAAAAAATTTTTAAAACATGACTCAAGATGTCTTTGGAATTCATTATCTCTGCTATGTAGTTCCCACTGATTCTATATTTCAAGAATACCAGAGACAGATAGCTCTGGAGTTCCTGATTTCTATTTTTATTCCATTTGTAAATGTTTTCATTTCCTAGGAGGCATTAGAGCAATAGTGTTCTGTTTCTCATTGATTTGTTCTCCGTGATCATCCAGAGTACTGTATTTTAGGGGTAACTAAATATGTGACCAAAAGGATACAGAATGGAGAGTTTTTCCATCATGAACTTGGGATCCACAGTCGGCACAGTTTCCTGCACGTGTACAGTCTTCCCACTCTGAACACACATTCCTTGTCTCACACATCTGAGGGCCCGCAGACGTGGGCACAGAGCTGGCACATAGAAGAACCTGGATAAATATTTGCTCATTGTCTACTGAGAAGGAGGCCAGCTGTATCACGCCTCCTGTCAGCTTTTGACACTGGCTGTCTAGCAAACATCTGTGACATGAACAGAAGCTGGTTTCTATCAACTGTGGATGAAAGAACCTTTCCTCAGTCCTTTAAGGGGAGAAAATGCCAAACTGGGAGTAGGGGAAAAGGCTGCGAATCCACAGTGAAAACGTTGTGTGAAGTTCCTCTGCTTGACATTTCTGGTCACCCGGGGAAGGACCAGGTAAAATGTCCTGGCTGACGAGGGCATTGCCATCTAGGATGTCTGCAACAGGGCCACTAAGGAGAAAGGATGGCTAGGAAGGCAGGAAGTCATCAAAGAGCCTTGTAAGCTACAGAATGCATTGCCCTGATAGGTCTGGCCACGCAGGAGTTCCAGCAGGGAAAAAATGTACTTTTGTGGTCGGCCCTGGCTTGCTGCCAGGGTTGAATAAGAGCCTTGTGATATGCACTTCAGAAATGTGTTGGTGACAGGATGGTATGTCTAACTCATGTTTAATGCACGTCTGCATTTATGTCTCTTTCTTATGCCACAGAGGCAGACTGGCTGTGTGTGGCAAGTTGTGGCAGCCTGACTGTTCACAGGTGCTCTGGGAGACAAGATTCTTTTTACCCTCATCCTGACCTTTGTTGGGTTTAAAGAGAGGATCCTTGGAGTACTGAGACAATAGGAAGACAGACCTGAAAAAAAAACAAACACATACACAAAACCAAACAAAAAACCCCAAAGAGGATCTTTGTTGTAGAAAATATTTAATCCCGATCTGGGATTTCTACCCTGCCTTTGAGCATTTAGTTCTCGGATAAGACACACACAACCTTTATATTAAAATAAGCCTTAATCAGCACTAGAGCTGGGCAGATATTTACCCTCTATCCTATTAAAATCTATTTTCTGTTGAAAAGCCCAAGTTATTACTATGTTTTATCTGGGCTGCTATTAACTCCAATTGACCAGACCTCAGGTCCGTGATTTTTGTGAATCTTAACCCATAACATCTTCTTCCTCTCTTCACCCTCTTCTCTCTTCCTGGTCTCCTCTGACCTTCATCCTCACCCTGCCAGTAACTTCAGCTTCAAGAATTACAGAGATCTCTTCTGGCTTCTACAAGAATCACACATACGTGTACATGTGTGTCTGCATGTGTGCGTGCATGCGTGTGTGTTTACATGCATGCACATATACAGATAATTAAAACATAAAAATCCTCTGAATATAAAAAGAGCACTCATTTGAAAGAGCGCCCTCAGGGTAGTGCAGCAGTCATTGAGAAAATATGTCTGTTGCCAACCTAGGTGACTTTTTACATGCTTGCTGGAGATTCAAACTCAGCTCCTCGTACTTACATGGCAAGCACTTGACCAACTATGCCCTCAGCCCTACACTATACAATTGCATTTTATAAACTTCAAAGGTTTACTGTATAAAATTATAGTTACAGATTCAGATGCAATCTATTTAAATACCAGTTGTATGGGTCCTTAATGATTTTGAAGAGTATTAAGCAGTCCTTAGATGTCTGGTAGGGTTGGCTCATGCTTTAATCCCAGTATTCGGGTTGCAGAGGTGGGTGGATCTCTGAGTTAAAGGCCAGCCTGGCCTATATAGTGAGTTCCACGATACTGAGGGAAACACACACACACACACACACACACACACACACACACACACACACCCTTGTCTTGAAAAACAAACAAAACAAAACAAACAAACAAACGAAAAGGGTTCTTTGTCAAGGGCCATCTAAGAAAGGCTAAGGCTAGCAGGTGTCCTTCCTGGAGGTCGCCTGCCTTTTTGCATAGCCTAAGATGGGTGAACTCTGAGAACCAACATGTCAAGAGACTTCATCTGGGGGATTGCTTCTTGCATTTTGTATTCCTTTCCTGTCACTCTTACATAGCCTAAGGATTTCTGGGCATTAGCCCCACCACCCCTATTGGGTAGATGTCCTACAGATCAACATAAAAATGAACTTTCATGAACTAATGCTGATAGATGAATTAATAATTTTATAGAATTCCTAATTTGATTCAAATAACCTTAGAAAGAAAGTTTAAAGATACGGCTTTAGTTGTTTGCTAGAAAGATGTAATAAAATTAAAATCAATGATAGAATGTGTCCACTCCTCATAAATAAAGGCTGTATAATGAGAAATTCAATGAGCTTTCATAATTACAGTAAAAAGAGGAATAGGTTTGGGACAGATTTCTATTCATGGTAAAGCATTCAGGTGCAAGGATGAAGCCAGGAGTGTGCACTATGATAAGGCAAGGCCATGTGAAACTGTTGCTTTAAACTTCAAAGAACAAATAGAATGAGACTGTGCTTTGAACAACATCCTTCTGTAACCCCTATTTTTTTGTAACATTTTATCTTTGAGGTAACTTTCTATGAACATTTGTCTAAGAAGGTATAAAAATGCCAGAGAAAAGAAATAAGGTTGGTGGCTTGGAGGGCTCTCTCTGCCCCATCCATCCATCCATCGATCGATCCATCCATCCATCCATCCATCCAAATGTATATGTCTGTTTGTCTATATGTATGTATACACATACATGTAGGTATATCTGTATGTATGTAGGTATGCATGAACACTTGTGGAGTAGAGGAAACAGGTGGTGACCACAATATGTATGTGTATGAATATATGTGTGGGGGGCATATTTTCCTATGTAAAGGATTTTAACTCCTTTCTTTGTAACATTTTACTTCTGAGGCAATTCTTTTTTTACATAGACAACTTTTTGTCTAAAGCTATGAAAAGCTAAAAGCGGCAAATAAAAGGTGGCACAGCCATTTTCTGCTTCACCTGCTGTATATGTGTCTGCATGAGTGACATCTTTCCTTTTCCTTTTCTCTCTGCATCAAGAAGAGTTAAGGAGCTCCCTGGTCAGCAAGAGGCTTCTGGCTGACTTTCCAGAGAAAAGAGCAATACATATTTTGACTTCCATTGCCGCCCCCTGCCCCGCTGTAAAACAACATGTGTTAATCACCAGATATTAGCCTTGTTTAAGCACAAGTAATAAAGAGCTAAGTTTTTAGCCCAGAACAGTTAAGACAGAACAGCAATAAAGAGTTAAGTTTTCAGCGCTTAACACAAACACGGAACAGTAAGGAAGAGTTAGGTTTTTAGCATAGAGTAGTGATAGGGTTATGGATTTGTAGAGCTCGCTGAAACCCCGGACAGCAGTAGTTAATAGATTTCAGTGCTTCATGAAGAACAGAGCAATAGTGAGTTACAAAAGAAAGATACAGCATTTAATAAAGCATTTGTAAAATGTAATAAGATGCATTTATAAAGTTTAATAATGCACTGAATTTTATAGCATAAAAATACAGCACAGAGAAATCAAGAGGAAGTTTAAAAGAAGCACAGGAAGTTAAAAAGAAAAAAACGGCGGTGGTTTTCAGCCACAAGATAAGCAACAGAATAAGTTTCCAGAAGCCCCTAGTACAGTCAGAGAGAGTTACAAGGCCAGAGATCATCAGTCTTTTGGCCTTTGTCCAATTCTGTGTGCCACCTCAGCTTGTTTGCTTAAGGCTGGGTAGGCCCCCAGCAGCCCTTAGATCATAAAAAGTTTAAGAGCTGCTGCCTTTGACTAGCATGCAGTGTCCTGAGATCATACTTCCCGATAATTTGCTATATTCAATAGGACTAACAAGAAATGGGAGCCACTATTAGTCACAATACTGATATTAATTAGTGAGGCTAGGCACTGAGTTCTGTGGTACACACACACTCACACACACACACACACACAGTCACACACACATACACACACATACACACACATACACACACACACACACACACACACCAAATTGTTTGAAAGTAGAAAAGTGTTTATTTTTCCCCAGATTGTGGTGTATGTGCACACCCATGAGACATTGTTGTAGAACAGAACCCACCAAGTATAACAGCCACCACCATTTTCATGACATGTCTGTCTCATATACCCAGGGTCTGAGGGTGTTATTTGATACATTTTCACAAAGGCACACTGTTTGGATTTCAGTTGAGGGAATTTGCGACTTGCAGCAAGACAATGCTCAACACATTTTAGATTGTGAAACATTTTGGATTTTCTGCTCAAGAATGCTCAATGTTGGCTGGAAAAATGGCCCCGTGGGTAAAACTCCTACTATAAAAGTTTGGGGACCAGAGTTTGACTCTCCAGAGCCCAGGTAAAGCTAATGGTGAGGCACATCTGTAATTCAAGTGCACCTATGGTGTCCTGCCTGGGCTTTTTTTCAGCCTCGTAGAAGGTAGAACAGTGATTCTCAACCTTCCTAATGTTGCAAGCCTTTAATACAGTTCCTCATGCTGTGGAGACCCTCAGCCACTAAATTATTCCATTACTACTTTGTAACTGTAATGTTAACACTGTTTTGAATCATAGTGTAAATATATGATATTCAGGATAACTGATATGTGGGGCCATGACCCGCAGGTTGAGAACTACTGAGCTAAAGTCATCTAAGAATGTAGATCTTCCGTTTACAAAATGCTGTAGGCAAACCTGTGGGACATTTCTTAATTAGTGATTGACTAGAAGGGCCCAGCCCATTGTGGGCAGTGCCACCCCTGTGGAAGTGATTCTGAAATTTGAAAAAAAAAAAAAAAACCCAGGTTGAGCAAGCCACAGGGTGCAACCTGTAAGCAGCGATCCTCCACAGTCTCTGCTTCAGTGCCTGACTCCAGGTTCCTGCCTTGACTTCCTGCCATGGCTTCCTTCAGTAGATAGTGCTGTAGAACTGCAAGCTGAAATAAATCCTTTCCTCTCCAGTTCCTTTTGATCATGGTGTTTTTTCCCAGCAAGAGAAATATAGCAAGATGGGAGGCTGTTGGCTAGCTACTCTGGCATACACACCAGCAAACAAAGAGACCCTGTGTCAATCAAGATAATGGGTGAGCATCAACAGCCAGGTTGCACTCTGGCCTCCACATGTGCACCATGGAATACACACGTCTGTATTCATATGGGTGTGCACATACACATATATATACCATACTTCATACACAGAGCAAAGAAAGCTCTCTACATGTGTTTGTGTGTGTGTGTGTGTGCGCGCGTGTGCGGTATTTTAAACCTTTTGTCAATCCTACAGAACTAGTGTGGTAATCCCTCAACAGTTCAGATTATCCAGTAACGAATTCACTACCACAGCTAGTGCGTGCTGAAACTTGTTCCAGACCAAGAACCAGTGCTGTTCCTCTGTCTAGGGAATGATGGCTCCTGAGAGAAATGCTGCCTGGGTGAGAGTTATCCAGAGCTTTACAAATTGTTTCATAAAACCATTGTCAAATATATTAGTTCCTGTAATTCTCACAGTACCATAAGGCAATGCAGATCCCCTTAGAGATGTGTCCAAGGGCTGTGTTCTTTCCTTGTTTACACTGCTTAAAATTAAAGATGTAATTACTGGTGTAATTACACCTTTAGCAGTATATACCTAATAAAAAGGACTTAATTCTTTTTAATAATTTGAATATACTTTAGCTTAATTGGGTCTCAAAGTTTTTGATGTCTGTCATGAAACTGACTACAAACATTCATTTGTACAAACCATTCTTAACTCCACGTTGCATCTAGAAGAACAAAGAGGGTAGAAGTTGCCTGGGGGATACAGTTTGGGAGCTGCCAATGTAGTGTGGTTGTTCAAATGTGATCCCTAGTTTCTACAGCAACCCTCTCTACTGTCATTTCCTTGTGAAACTGGAAACAAGTGAAGGGGATCCCTTGCCATCTCATTGGCCAGGATGGAAACAGAACAGATCAAGACGGTGAGGAAACAACTGGCCGCTTCCAACCTCAGCATCTGCTGCCGACCCTTGACCCTTACCCAGGGCACCCGCAAATGCAAAATACAGGGATTTTCTGAACTAAATCTTTGTTTATAACCAACTTCTAATCTCCTGGAGATGAAGTAACTTTTTTCCTTCTCTTCATCTCTTTCCAGGCCAAATTCTGGAAGGTCTTGGGGGCAGGGGGCTCCTGTGAGGACTGAGTTCCATCTTTCCTATTCATGATGTTTGTCATCTCTAGGTCACAATTTCCTTGGGATGAAGGATCATTTGTCTTGAGCATGCTTTAGAAACACCACAGAGATGACACAGTGGGTAAAGGTGCTCGCTATGCAAGCCTGAGAAGAAGAGTTTAATTTGTGGAACCCACATAAAGGTGGAAGGAGACAACTGACTCCACAAAGTTGTCCTCTGACCTCCACATGCCCACATATATGCTCCCCAGAACCATATGCACACAATAATAGGATTTTTAAATTTAATGTTATTTCTAATTAGAAATATATGGAAAGCTGGATGGAGATGGCACATACCTTTAATCCTAGCATGCAAAAGGTTTGTTTTATTTTGTTTTTTAATTCCCCCAGCAAATTGCTCTGCACCAAGAATGTTAATGCTATGCTCTATGAGGCTCTATATTATGTTGGTCAATGCTTTTATTCTTATCAACCATTCCAGAGAGGCTGCATTATTAATTTTCAAATAAGGAAAAAGAGACATAGAGAAGTTAAGCTGTTTGCACTCACATAAGAAACACATCATGAGTGTAGGGTAGCTTCCCAGTCTTTGGATTTTTCCTGGGCCTCTACTTTGGAGAGGACACTGAAAAGTGAGAGAGAAAGTAGGGAACCTGCAGTTTCCATGATAAACTCAGAAGCTGAAGCCACAGCCACAACAGTCAAAAACATCCCACCCTCTATATTCCTATGGTTAGTCAACAACTTATGCACTGGTCTGCTCCGGTATCATTTTGGCAAGTTTGACAAAATTTGCTAGCATATTGATATAGTCTTTGTCTCCTGTATTCGAATCCTCTACATACCTATGTGTACACACACACACACACACACACAGAGAGACAGAGAGACAGAGAGACAGAGAGAACAGAGATAGACAGACAGACAGACAGACAGAGAGGCTGAGAGATTTTTGTCCTTCAATTGAGAAACAAAATTACCTAGAGATTTTGAGAACTTAGTAGACCTTGGCCAGTCTTTCTAACCTTGTGTGCCCTTGTGTGAGTCAAGAGAGGTTTCTGTGTCCTGGGGAATGTACTTCAATAAAACTTAATTTTGATTTTCAACTGGATGTAGCTTAAATCCTACGGATCAGGTGGATATCTGAACTTGCCTGTGTGTGCTGGCTCTAGAGTAAATAAACAGCTGAACCATTCATTCTTATCATGGTTGCAGGCTGTGGAGCCCCACAAGTTACTGAGCCTTGTCAGCAGTTTGACTCTAGCTGAAAAGAAGCTCTTCTCAGGTGCAATTGGTTAGATTTCCTTCATGACAGAACCCTAGCCGAAGATTAGAACAAAATCTGTAGGGTGTTTATTTTGAGATTAACAATTAGAGAAGGAAAGCTGGAATGACAAAGAAACAGGATTTTGATCCTTCAGGCAAAAGTCCTTCACTGAACACCTGGAAGTGTTGCATCATGGCTACACTACTGGCTTTGATTTAGCTGCCTGCAGCCTGGTCTCAGAGTCTTAGTTCATCACTTTGAAGACTCAGCAGTCTTCATATCTTCTTGGGAGTTCTTTGGTCTTGTTCCAAACTTAGGTTACTGTCTCTCAGGCACTGTGAAAAGCCCACAGTACTTACTGTATGATGTATTTATTGTATATTATGTGATGTCTCTCAAGGGCTCTGTCTACATCTCCTTTGTCTTCCTTGTATCCAAGCTTGGCACAATAGGGCCCTAATGAACGTTTACTTAATGAGTGAAGACTACATGATAGCTTCTACTATCTTTTCATACCTAGACAGAAGGACTCAATTCCTGAGTCTTAAACAATTTGCGGCTCTTATTCTCAGGAGCAAAAATCTGTGCAACTATTAGGCAGAGTCCAGGATAAATAAATACAAATTATATGAAGCAAGTCTTGGACCCAACACTATTTTAGATAGCTAAAGGGAGCCCTAGAAGAAGATTCAAATAACTGATTGTTTTCTATAACTGTGATTAATAGCTGATGCTAATTTATTGATTATTCAAAATTACAAACTTAAGTTTCATCAGGAAAGACTCTGGAATAAACAGCCAGAAGTATTAAACACCCACTTCTCAGAATAAATGGTTATCACTAGGGTAGAGAAGAGGGAAGAAGGAATTACTTCTTTCTGTGATCATCTCGAACACAGATAATCTGCCCACACCACATGATTATCCAATGGTTTAACAACAATCAGTACACCCTAGCCAAGTAATCATGGGAAGACAAGAGGGTGCTGGCAGGAAGAGAAGGGGTATGGCATGTAGTCTCAGAGTGAGTTAAACTCACAGGAGAGTTGTTGGCCTAAAGGAGGACATTGATATTTGTGTTAAAATCCTCTTCTGTACCTTTTGATTATTTCTGGGAAACGGTTATTAAAAACAAAAATTAACATCACTAAAATTGTAATAAATAAGTTCGCCCATCATTGTGGACTTGAAAACACAGCTGAGCTAACCTGTTCTTTTATCTCAGTGTCTAGTTCTCAAGCTTTACTTTCATAACTGCAGAAGCTCATGGGTGCTGGTGATTGGGAAATTACCTCAGACTATACCCCAGGGTGAATTAACTCATGGATTAAGACAGCAATAGGAAGAGAATGGAAATATTGACCCATTTGTCTACCATGACAGAGAGTGAGGAAGAAATGCTGATCTGTAGCATAAGGGACAGATCTGGTGAGATTTTGTGTCTCAGAATGCACACCTTTGGGGAGCAGTGTGTATGATTTCTTCCTGCCATGCCTACTTATATCTAGCTGGCCCAGATCAGGGGAGCTGGGTGACTTAGCCTTATGACAGAGACTGCCTTATCATTTACCAGACCAGTTTCTTCGTTTCTGGCACTCACATAAAATATATTTTCTGGTCTCCTGGTAGTTATGTGTTATTGTATTGTTGAGTCCTAACCTTCTTATTGCTGTCTAGTCTCTGTTGCTTTTCTCTGCTCGGCTGAACAGAGGCCATCTGAGGTCCTAGGAATAAATGAACCTGGAAAGAACCTAGGCTTCAGAATGACAATGTGGGATGTTCACTGTCTACATGGGAATACACATTTGGATCCTATGTACCAAAACAACCACAGATAGCACTGTTGTGTCATGCTGATGGGAATTTATAATTTACCTTACAGGATGTGAGGGTGTTTGGGATTAGCCTCATGAGTGTGACCATGAGGCCTTGCATTTCCTCTACAATGGAAGCTGATAAAGGTGAGTCTCGAATTAAATATGTATCGGCTGTACTGAGCAGTGCTATTTGGTGAAGAACTAGCAGAATTGCCCACAATACAAATGGTGCAGGGCTTGCAGACTGATCAGGAGAAAGGAGGACTGAGATAAGTTTATGGAATTTGTCATTAGAAAGTCACTGATGGTTTGTAAGAACCCAGTGTAGGGTAATCATTCAGATTGCCGATGTAGGAATGCAGGAATCATGAGTTACCAGAGGCAGAAGGGTAATCTTGGGTGTGAAAGGAAGAAATGGAAACATGAGAAGCATGCTTCTTCAAACCCAGCAAGAGCTGTTCATAGTCTGAGGTTGACAAAAGGAAATGGAGTTGGGGGTGGTGTAGAGAAACATTAAGCAAAAAGGGCTCCATGTTGAGACAACTTAAAGTTTTACTATTAGTAGTCTGTGCCAGCCAAGAGTGCATGCCAAACTCCCCAGAGTATCCATTAAATAATAGTGAAAAGAATATATGTGTGACAAAGAAGAAAATGTGGTAGTGTCAAGTATATCAGATATTCAAAGTAAGAAACATATAAAGTAGATGAGTTGAATAAAAATTAGTAAGACAATATATGATTATGTTATATGAAATACATATATACATATATATGTATATATATCCATTGAATATAAATGATTTACAGTTAGTATAGATTTTGGATAGTATAGTATAGACTTGAAAAAGAATAAAATCAAAACCATTAATCTGTATCTGACTGTTCATTGAAGATGGTTCATTGCATAAGGTACTTGCCATAAAGTGTGAGTACCAGATTTTGAATGGATGTGAAAGCTTGCCTCTAATCCAATGGAAGGTTCAGGAAGCAGAGACAGGATCCTCAGGGTAAGATGTCTAGATAGACAATAAAAGGGCAAGCTCCTAGGTCCACAAGCAATCATGCCTCAGGAAATAATGGAGAGAAAAACAGATAAAGAAACCTCTCAACCAGCACCTGCAAGTTATCATCTGTGTTCACAAACAGAATGTAACATGTGCATGCACACATAAATAAAGCATCAGATAAATAAATAAATAAATAAATAAATAAATATTATTTTAAATGGAAAGAAAAGCTACAGCCTTTGATACACAGCCTTTGACCTGTGAAAAAGAATAGAGTCCACAGCAGGTTGATCCTGTAATGTGTTGGCCACTATGTTATTCTTTTCGCCAACACAAGCCTGTGTGTGCTTATGAGACCCCCCAAAAAAATCTATGGGGGAGAACCTGCCTATCAAAAACTGTCAAATAAAACATAGATGTCCTCTATAAAACCTTCCTCAGGACCAGTCACTTTAGTCCAGGCTACGAAACTTAAGAATACACAGTGATTTTTCCTATGGAAGCACAAATTACTAACATGAGGAGTGAGGGACTGCTGTCATGTCTGTAGAGCATTAACTTCAGCATCATGTGTGTGATGTGGTGTAGTATCAAAACTGTTCTGTAGAAAGAACATGATGCTTTTCGGTATAGTCTGTCTAAAACACAGTGTGACATCAATATAGTCTATCACAGATATCTCATGTCATATAGACTGCTGAGGATTCAGTCAGCTTCCCAAAGTGCCTGATGGAGGAACTGTGCTCACCATCTCCTTGTTGTCGTGCCCCTTACTGGGACCACTTGCTGGTGGGTGTCAAGGTTCTGAGTAACACTTGTCTTTGGTTTTCTCTATATCAAGCTAATTTCTGATGTTTTCTTTTCCCTTGAAATAGTTAGCCAACAGACTCATGTTTCATGGTTCATGCATCCTCTAGAGTTAATTTGGGATTTGCCTCACTGGTGAGTTCACAGCTACAGGAGGTGTCTTTTTCTAAGGAGTGTAGAATGTTGTGTTCAAGTTATCTGTGGCTTTCTTTTGCCTCACAGTTCTCTCCAGGGTACTATCTGTGAAGGAAAGGCAATCAGACCCAGAAGCCCTGTTGCTGGGCCACAGGCTAGACAAAATCAGAGCCTATTTGTACATAGCAAACCGAAGTAAAGGAAGAAAACCCACCAGGATTGCCATGGTTGCTGGGGAATAGATGCAATGGTGGCTTACTTGCTGTGCACACTCAGTGCTCCTGCAGCAGCAGCTCTGTCTGAGGGAGCTCTCATCCTGGGCTGTGCTAAATCCTCATGCTAGAGGATTTAGACCTGGAGAAGGAAGGGACATGGACTTGTTGATGGTCTGCCATGTCAGCTGCAGAGACTGAATCAGCTCTATTCTGCTGGACAATCTAGCATTAATTTTCAGTTGAGGTCATTGCCTGTATCCCAAAAAAATAATGTCAGATGCTATGTAGGCCTAGATTTTTTTCAGCTTTAAAAACTACTAGAAATTGAAATATGAACTACACACTGTGTTAGATGAGAAAAAAACAAACAAATAAACAAATATCACATTTCTCCAATAGTTTCTTGGGTGGGGTAAGAATATAGTGGGCATGGGATACAGACATCTCAGTCAATACGTGTTTTTCCTGTATACCTAATGAACAAAAGTTAGACACCTTGGGTCATGGCCAGCTAGCCATGTCTGCTTAGCACATTCCCAAGACTGTAAAAAGTGGGGTGGCTTGCCAGCACAGAACAACTGGATGGTGGTGGACCAGCATCTTGTTTTTACTCACTGCTTCCCAGTTCCTCCAAGGTAAGCAACTTCCTCCAAAAACATCTCCCTTTCCATAGCCTACCTGACTTTGGAACCAAAGCTATAAGCCCAGGTAACTAAAAAATCTCCATAACTAGGAGCCAAAATAAAACTTTTCTTCCTGTAAAGTGGTTGTGTCTGGGTTATTTTCAGTAAATTAATGCTGACTAGTTGAAGGCCAAATGCTTGCTTGTATTATGTCACACTGAGCAATAGTCCATGGAAGGGCTGCACTATATTGTACTTTTTCACTCCTTGACTCATGAATGTCTGGGTAGCTTCTCCCTCAGAGCTGCTCTGAGGAGTACCACTGCAACCCTGATGTTCCATAGTTTCTCTGTGGACACCTTCTTCTTGTTCTGGAATCGCTGGGTCAATAGAGACTGCAGTCCACCTTTCTGAAGAGTTGTTTGTGCCTTCTCAAAGGGCTCCCCTATTTGACACCATCAGCAATGTCTGAAGGTCTTCATTTCTCCCAACCTTCCTTGAGGCTGATTTTCACACAGATCAAATAGTTTTTAATAACAGCAGTTGCAGAGAGGATGGTTTTCAGCTGACATTCATTCTAAAGCCAAGAAAAAAGCCAGGTTCAGAACTAAGTCTTTTAGTTAGGAGAGATGACAAAGGTTCTGGTTAGTCAACAAAATTATGGACTGGATATTAGGTGTTTCTTGTACCTTACTGATACAAATTGGTATAGTTATGCTCTAATTGTATTTTGAGAGAAAAGTTTTATCTTAACAGGAAGGATGATATGTAGGAGGAGCTATGGTGGGAGGAGTAAGGAGAGGAAGAGGAGGAGTATGTAGAGGAGGGAGGAGGAGGAGCTAGGAGGTGTGTGTGTGAGAGAGAGAGAGAGAGAGAGAGTGAGAGAGAGAGAGGAACATGGAGACTGTCTCTACCAGTCAAAAATAGATATTTGGTATATCTAGGTTGGGTATTGTATTACACTTCTGATTGTATGGTTACCTTGTTATTGAGCATTACCGAACTTATAAAGTCTTTGATTAACATTTTTTAAAAACAAATAAAAATAAATAATAAAAAAAACAGCAGGTGCAGAGTGCTACAGACAGAACACAGGGTGAGTGCTTTAGACTACCATGAGCCTAAGGGGTTGTCTGGGGCAGTACTGTTATTGCGCCTCAGCATAGCTATAGGACTTCATCTGGATGCAGATGCAACACCAAGCAAGTCTCTCAAGTAATAAAATTCAGGACAAACTCCAAACTGATGTTAACTGAGCCAAGATTAGGCAACGCTGAAAAGAAAAAGGCAGGAGGCAATGAGGAAAACAATCCAGAATGCTGAGAAGACACAGTGAGCCCCGTGACCTTCCACTGGGCAGTCACTATCACCAAGAGCAGAGAAGGCACATACACACTTACGCGGTGTTTACTGACTGTTGTGCAAATGGATTTGCCCCAGCCGCCTCTTCATCACCTTCATGTACCATTTTCCTTTGGTTTCCCCTAACAGATTTCAATGCACATATATAGTTTTACCTCTACAAATATTTAAAAATCTGACTTTAGAGCAGTTTTTATGTCTGTTCTAGGGAGCTAGGTGGACATGCAGAATGATGGGTTGCTGTATTTGATGATTCATAGATGTCACGTGAGCTGACAGAGAACTTTTATAATTAACATTGGTCTCTATCACCTTTAGGATATTTCGTAAACAATTGAACATACATATATGCAGAAACACAAATGAGTGCATGCCTGCACACACACACACACACACACACACACACACGAACACACACGAACACATGCAGACACACTTGTATATTTAAGCACCTGTACCATAAACTCCTACACAAGCAGGTACCACTACACATGCACACAACATGGTCAAAACCATGTTCACCCACATCTGGGGACACAAACACACACACACACAGAGAGAGAGAGAGAGAGAGAGAGAGAGAGAGAGAGAGAGAGAGAGAG
>NW_021621003.1:5144113-5274251 GCF_004785775.1 Grammomys surdaster | reverse complement strand
GAGAGAGAGAGAGAGAGAGAGAGAGAGAGAGAGAGAGAGAGAGAGAGGAAGACTGCTGTGCTGCAGCACTTTTCCTGCTGAATGAGGAGGTAGTGGGACCTCTATTGTACACAAGGCTCTTAGACTCAGCCAGGATCTGCTCCCTTGGCCTGTACTTCTTTCCTCATCCATGAACGTTTCCCATGCAGAGTCTCACAAATACTACAGGTAAGTTACAACCTCTGCATAGCTAAGCTGGGCTACATGAGAAAAAGTTCCTGCAGTATGAAATATTTTATGTGCCTGGCCCTTTAAATGACCCTACACTCTTCAGTGACAGTTGGCTCTTGGACTTCTGGGAACAGAAGAGGGTCTAAAGTCCAGCAGAGGCTGAGAGGGAGGGGAGTAGTGAGAAAGGAAAGGGACAGAGAAGGAGGAGGAGGAGAAGTAGGGTTCTGGAGACAGAAGAGTATGATAACAAAGAAGAAAGAAGATATTGAGCAGGGCTAGAAAAGAGTAAAGAAGATATTTTGAAGAGTGAAGCTAAGAAACAGTTGAAAATGAAGTGGGCAAGCAGACTGAAAAGACAGTTGGTGACAGTTTATCCAGGAGAAGCTGAACAGAGCCAGAGTAGATGCTGTTAGGAGACAGACAAAAGAAGAATCCATGAAAAACCCACAAACAACGTAGCTATATAAGTTTATAGAGACTAAAAATTATAAAACAAAAAGCAACATTTTTTAAACCGAAGAAAAAATTGGTAGCCAATGTGGAAGGAAGAAAAGCAAAACAAAATAAAACAACAAAACCAAAACAAAACCTATTATACATTAAAAGACATTTGGCCACCATTGTGGCTAGCAGAATGGGAGGCTTTATTTCAAGTAGGATAGAGGAACAGAAAAGAAGTGATAGATATTTTGTTTGAAAAAGCTGGCAGGGTGTTTATGGATGCTGTTGTTGGAACACCCCCTGCATCATTTTTAGCAGCAGTTTTTTTCCTGCTTTTCCTTGTTTTGAGCTAATTTGTTTATAAGAATGTTAAACCAAACCTGGGCACTATTGTGGATGCCTGGAAGTGCTTGCTAACAGGAGCCTGATATGGCTGTCTCCTGAGGGACTCTGCCAGAGCCTGACAAATACAGAGGCAGATGCTCACACCAAACCATTGGACTAAGAGTGAGAGTCCCAGATGGAGGAGTTGGAGAAGGGACTGAAGGAGCTGAGGGGATTTGAAGCCCCATGGGGAGAGCAACAGTGTCAATGGGCCAGACCCCTGGAGCTCCTGGGGACTGGATCACCAACCAAGGAATACACGTGGAGGGACCCACGGCTCTGGAAGCATAGGTGGCAGAGGATGGCCTTGTTGGATATCAGTGGGAGGAGCAGCCCTTGGGCCTGAGGGAGTTCGATGCCCCAGTGTAGGGGAATGCCATGGTGGGAAGACAGAAGTAGGTGGGTGAGGAAGCACCCTCGTAGAGGCAGGGGTATGGGAGTATGGGATAAGAGTTTTCTGAAGGGGATCCCTGGAAAGCGGAAAACATTTGAAATGTAAATAAAGAAAATATCCAATAGTAATTTTAAAAATGAATGTTAAAACTCTGGCTAAGCAACTGGAAAAAATACAGGTCAAAATTGAAAAGCTTGGAGAATAAAAAAGTGAACATCAAGTAAAGGAAGAACAAATATGTTACTTTCCAGTGACTAATTTAGAAGGAGAGAGTTTTCCCCAGGTAGAAAGAGAAATGTGTCAAAGGACAATCAAATCAAAGAAATCAAAAAGAATGGCCAGATGAGACCCTTGTTTTTTTTCTTCCAGAACTAGAGTCAAACCCACAGAAGTCCTTGGTCAAAATCCCAGCACTTATGTAATATATGCCTGCCAAATACACAAGGTTTTGATGAAGTAGGATGGCCTTCCATAGAAATGAAGGACCTAAAGCAGTATAAGGAGTATAAAACAGTACAAGTAAATGATAGTTTATTCTATGCACGTACTCTAGGTGAAACAAGCCCTTAATTGGACTACTCAGAATAGATTTGTCCCCCAAGACTGGAGGGAATTGGTAACAGCTGTACTAGAGGATAGTCCTTAATTGCAATGGTTATGGTGAAGAAAAGCCAGGAATTTGGAACAGCACAATTGAGCAAGAGGAATTCATTTGGTGAGGGACTAATTGATTGGAAAAGGTTATTATGCTGATATGCAAGGACAGGTTCAACTTGAAGATGCAATTATAGAACAATGATTCTTTGAGAGAATGGGACAAAGTTGACAAGCCAGGAAAGAAAGCCACGTCATTTACAGAAATTACCCCAGACTCTCGAGAAGCCTTCATTGATTACTTTTTTTTACAAAGATTGATCTCAGCAGTAAATAAGATTATCATACCCTGATACAAGTGTTGATAGAGACCATAGCATTCAAAAGTGAATATGTAGCGTGTAAAAAGTCATAAGACCACTAAAGGCAATACCTAGAGATGAATGGATAAAGAGTATGAATAATATTGGTTCAAACATAAACCCTGCTAATATAATAGGTCAAGCTATAGCTAGAGGTCTCCCATATCAAAAATCCAGTGCTTTAATTGTGGGAAATATGGACATTTGAAACAAAATTGTGAACAAGGCATCTCTAAGGGCTATGGTCTTCCAAAATATAATTGTGAAATCTGGCCTTCTGGACTGCACAGATTTCCAGAAGTATGCAGATGATGTGGCAAGGGTTACCATTGGACCAATGAACATAGCTCCAAGAGAGATAGCCAAGGCAATTTCTTGCCATCGATAAACTATATGGGGGGACCTAATTCAAGGCCCCACAGCTAAAAGTATGAATTTTTCCCTCTTGTCAGCCAAGAAATAACAAGCAGGTAGAAAAAACTAAGTATTGCAGATCTAATGTATGGTACTATCGGCAGTGCTGTTCTAGACATGGCTGTAGATAAACATCTTACACGATCCCTAAAAGTTCTAGCTTATAAATTATCTATGGAGTTTATGGTCCTTTGCCCTCAGGAACAATAAGTGTGCTCTTGGAAAAGAGCACTTTGACTTCCAAAGGATTCATTGTAGATGTAGGAATTATAGATTTCAAGGAACAAATTAAAATAATGGTTTATATACAAAAGAAATGCAATTTAACATGTGTTAGGATTGCTCAGCTGTTAATATTTTCCTATATCAAAGACAAAGCTGCTACAGTAGAAATATCTGGAGGGTTTGGAAGTACTAGAAAGTGTTTGTCCTGGTAAACAGTTGTTGACAATTAGAGGGATCAGAGGCCAAAGTCAGTTACAAGTGAGTAACATTGAAATAGAAGGTTTGGTAGATGCAGGAACTGATGTAACTATTTCACAAAAATCTTGGGATTCAGAATGGATACTTCAAAAGGTTTATATCCAGTTTCTAGGAATTGCAAAGTTGTCTCAGATAAAACAAAATGTGTGATGGGTTAAATGTGTGGGATCAGAAAGTCAAATAGAAAATTTGAGATCTTATGTTACTGTCATAGCCTTAAATTTATGGGGCAAGATCTATTACAACAATGAGAAACTCAGATAAATAGCCCCTCAATAACTAAGACAATCCCTAAAATATGGGTTGAGATGGAAGATGCTCCAGTGGAAGGTATCAAAAAATGTTTTCCAGAACAACCCCAGAATGTGCAGTTGTCCAAAACCAGGACGTAACAGGGATTGAGATTCCAAATTTATAAGAGGTGCCACTTCTGAAATTATACCAATGTTCCTATCCTTAAAATGGTTGACCAGGAAGCCTGTGGGTAGAGCAGTGGCCCTTAACTCAAGAATTTCTGACACTTGAGCAGCTGGTACAAGAGCAGATGGAGGCTAAACAAATAGAATAGTCTACCAGCCCATGGAATTCCCCTGCAACTATTATGAAAAAAAAATTGAGGAAATGGAGAAGGTTAACAGATTTGTGAGGATTGTGAATTGAGTAATTCAACCAATGAGTTCATTGCAGCATGTTTACTACCTAAGGCATGGCACATGATAGTAATTGATTTAATAAGCTGCTTTTTTTTCACTATCCCCTTGTAAGAGCAGGCTAAGGAAAACTTTGCCTTTACAGTGCTTGCATGTAATAAATAATGCTCAACCCTGCAAAAGTATGTCATTGGAATGTTCATCAATAAAGAATGTTAAATAGTTCAACTTTATGTCAAAATTTTGTGCTAGAAATTATTTGTAGGCTATTTTCTTGATCCACTATTTACCATTACATGGATGATATTTTGTTGGCTGATTCAGATTAAACAAAAAGTATTTTGTCTTGTTGGAGTTTTTAGATTGCTTCTGAAAAAAATACAGAGAAGATTTTTATCTACTATCTAGGCTTTAAAATGAATCAACAAAAATTCAACCACAGAAGGTACAGATCAGAAGGCAAACTCTTCGTGATTTTCAAAAATTAATTGGAGATATTAATTGGACATGGCCCACCATTGGAACAACTACTCATGAGTTAAATAATTTGCTTTAAACATTACAAGGAGATTCAGACTTAGTCCAAAATATCTAACAAAAGAAGCAGAAAACGAGTAAACTTTAATAGAAAAGAGATTGCAAGATGCATAAATGGTTCATATAGATCCAAAACTGGACTCTGTTTTTCCTTCCACTCCTTTCCCTACTGGGCTCATTATGTAAAGGAAAGACAGAATTTTAGAAGGGATTTTCTTAGCACACAAAGTAAAAAATTAAAGACTTATAGAGAAAAGTATAGGGCTTTATTCTAATGCTGAGATTACTTCATTATGGGTAATCAATGAAGATTGGCAAAGAGCATCTGTTTGGGAGAAATTAACCATTAAATATCCTAAAAGCAAATGCCTCTTATTTATAAAAAGAACTAATTAGATTCTCCTATGTGTTGTAAAGGGAATGGCAATTCCTGAAGTGCCTACATTTTATACTGATGCAAATAAATTTGGAATGGCCACTTATAAAGCAGGAAAATTAAGCAAAGTAAGCTAAAGCCCAAGTAATTCAGTTGAAAAAAATTGTATGCAGTTCTTATGGTTCTATTTGACTTTTCTGAACCACTTAAAATAATTACTGTCTCTCTATATGCAGAAAATTATTTTGCATATAGAAACTGCTTATAATTCAGAATTAATGTTATAAACAACTGCAACAACTAGAAACAAATTATCTATAAAATAGGACCCATATTTGGACTTATACAGGCTTGGAAGGTCCACTAGCACAAGGAAATGAAGAAGATGACCAATTATTACAAATGTGTTAGAAGCCTCAAATTTCATAAAAAAGACCATGTTAATGGTAACAGTTGAATTTTTTTCTATCACTTGGCAACAAGCCAAGTAAACTATTAAAAAAAAAAACTTGTTTTTTGTATAACCAAACTTCATTACACATTGTAACTAACCCTAAGAATACCAACAGAAATGAACTCTGGCCAATGGATTCGTTTAACTTTCTAGAATTTGAAATACTGAAGTTTTTACACATACCATTGACATATGCTCAGGGTTTCAATGGGCAACTACTTTGAGTTCGGAAAAGGTTGACTCTGTAATTATGTAATGACAGGAAGTAATGGCTATTATGGGGATACCTGTACAAACTAAGACTAACAGTGATATCTCATATGTCTTCAATAAGATGAAGGAATTTTTTGCAAATTATAATATAAACCATAACACAGGTATACCATACAAGCCTACAGGACAAGTAGTTGTAGTAAGATTTAATTGCACCTTAAAAGAAATGCTTATAAAGCAAAAAGGAAAAATAAAGTCACCCAGGGATAGACTAAATAATGCTCTGTAAACTTTAAATTTTCTGTACATTAACAGGAAAAGAACAACAGGGACTGAAAGACCCTGGATGATAAGAAGAAAAAAAAACAGTGGAATTAAATTAACCAATACACTCTAAGGAAGTGTTGACATCAGAATGGAAGTCAGCCATGTATTGTGTTGGGGACACTGATTTGTTCATATAAACAGAGGAAATGAAAAGCTAAGGATACCATCAAAAGTAATAAAGCTCAGATTTCTGAAAACCTTGGACACTGGCCCAAAGAGAGCAAAGAAGAGAGCCAAACCAATCAGGGCATTTCCCTGCCAGCCAGCAAAGCCTAGACAAAAAAACATCAGTACCTAACCACTGGCAGGCTATGGAAAGGACTTTGGTTTCCTGAAAAAGGGAGCCATCCTCAACACATTTCAACAACAGGCTAATGAGCAGGACAATAAGAGAGCCAATGCTGAATACAGCATCCTGAAAGCCCAAGAAGCAACCATAAGCAAAAACTTCACAGAGCTGGGGACATGAACTAAGAGACTTCAAAAAGGAACTCCAAAGCACAAGATGTTAGAAGATAAGGTGGTCCAGGAAATGAGAAGGTTCGTGAAGCAGAACCCAAATTACAAGAAAGAGAAGCATCCCTGTTAGGTCCTTATTTCCCTTGTGGATATGCTCCGGATAGATGGGCAGAAAGGGCACGTAAGACACCTGAGAACCTTGGAAAAGACATTGGAATTAGCTACAAAAACTGAGCAATTAGTACCTAAAACAAATGGGAGTAAATGTAATGTGAAAGATGTTATGTTCCTGGCCCTTTAAATGACCCTACACTTGAAAGTGAGTTGGGCTAGCAGACTGAGAAGACAGTTGGTGACAGCTTATCAAGGAGAAGGTGAACTGAGCCAGAGAAGATGTTGTTAGGAGACAGATAAAAGAACCCCAAACAAACACAAAAATGAAGTATCTAAGTTTTTAGAGACAGATGATTATAAAACAAAATGCAACTTTTTTTTTGACAAAAAGAACAAGTTCCTCACAAAGAGGGCTCCAAACAAAGCCTCTAGCAAGCTTCAAGTTGAATGATCACATTACCCTCACTAAACCTACCCTGGCTCCTGCACTGAAGATCTTGGTAGCAACAGAGGAAGACAGTGACTCATGGTCATTACCCAGGAACTTTTCAACACATTACAGTTCATGTGACGTGAAAACAGCCCTGATGTCAGCCAGGAGGCTAATGAATTCACATGCAGGGATTTTACTGAAATGCAGCACTCTGCACAACTCTGAGGGGCAATCTGTCCTGAAACACAACTCTTCACATGTTATAGTCAGCAGCGCAATGTCAGCAGAAGGATGCACAGTAGGATTCCATGCATCCTTAGGGTGAGGCCAAGAAGACAAACCAGGAATTTCCAGGGGCATGCCTCTGTGCCTGGCAAGTAAAGAAGTACACTTTTTAAGAAAAGCTGTATTGTTTGACTTTTTAACATATTCCAAAACATGTTAATTTCAAAACAATGAAAATGCATAAAACTGAAGAGAAAGCCACCATGTTCTTTCTTTCTCTGAGCAGAATAAACCTCAGAGGAATTGAGACAAGACAGTAAGCTCCACATGAGAGGGGACAGGGTATCCAAAGAGTACAGGCCAGGTTTGTCCACCAACATAGACACGTGCATGGACATACCACAAACACATGCGTGTGCACACTCACACAAACACCATAGACATCATAAGTGAGCAGAAAGCAATGGGGACATCATGCTGGATGAACAGTTGAATTTAGGTTATACACACTGGATATTTCAAGTGAGAGAGACCCATGTGTCTCCAACGTTGGGTACAGAAAATCCCAGGGAGCAGAACTTGTCATGATTGTTGAGGTAGTTGGAGAAATTTTTCTCTTGAAGCCTCAAATCTGTCAAACTAAGCCCCAACCTGTGAGAAGACTTTCCCACATTGCTGGTCCTCCAGTCAGCTCTAGAATGTAAGCCCAGGGAAGAACTCTCCAACAGCACTCACAGAAACAGGACTGACAAGCTGCTACTCAGGCCCTGTCGGTGTGAACCAAGATCTGGAAAGGTTGAAGAGACCATCTTGTGATGCAAGGAACAAGAGGGAGAAAGGCCACATGCCACTGATAAAGGGGACAATGAGAACCACTCATTTCCAGTGGGCAAAACTCTTTGCAGGTTGCTTCCTACCTGTGATCTCACATGACCCCTCTAAAGCGAATGAGCTACAGGCCCCTGATCACATCAATCAAAGCTCTGGGCGTATTGCAGAAATGGCTCCCAAATAGCACTGCTTCTCCCACAATGGCATGTCAGTGTGTGCTATGTGATCAACCTATCTCCCTTAACGAACTGCAGCTTCTAGTAGAGCAGGAAAGTTTGCTTGCTAATCATTCGTTTTCTTGAAAGAAGCGAACTCCGCAGAAAGTCTTGTAAGTGATCACAGAAATGACCAACTGGATGAGACATAGGAGAGCGCCTGGATAAGGTGGACGATGGCTACATGGGCTTGACTGTGCTTCTGGTTACACAGGAGGGCAAACTGCCCTGATGCCTCGTTCATCCTACCTGCTGCTGCTTGGCACATACATTGCTCATACAACTTCTTGCTAGCCTCCTCTCTGAGGCTTTCTGTCTCCTTACAGGACTCTTGTAGTGCAGTCTGCCCCCTGCAACTTTCCGTTCTCCTTCCTTAGCGTGATCACTTTATGCTTGAGCTGAGTCCACTCACTCACTGGAGAGCTGGCAGTGCTGGAGGCTGAACTGCAGTCAAAACATGGTGAGCCACTGCCAGCTTTGATCTGCCTCTCACTACATCAAGTACTTCTAAGTACTAGACAGCAAAAGGGATCCCCGTACCTCCCAGAGGAGGATGTGGTCCCTACTTGTGCTTATATGTCTATGGTTTTGGAAAACCATAATAAGCTACAGAACAAATTTTTCTCTGAGAGATAACTTTCTATGTCTCTCATAGAACCCAGATCTTTAAAACCCCTGTCAGGCCCAGAGGCTCAGGGCTGGTTGAAACCCCCACCCCTTAATGCACCCCTTTTTCTTTCTAGAGGCTGTGGATTTGATCAGGACAATGCTTGGAGGGGCTCACAGATGTTTCACACTCAGGAAAACTGAGTCCACGAGGTACAAGTCCAAGAGTCTCAAGGCCAGCCTTTCGATAAGCGGCAGACATTATGGAACCAGAGCCATCACTTTGGTTCAAAAACAAAGAAGGGAAAAAGCATTCTCTGCCAATTGCTGGGGTCCCAGTCATGTAAGTCACTAATAGGATTCATTCTCTTCAATCAGCTCCTCGCACTTATTCAAAGTCTCTTATCCCCTGGAGCATTTTCTGCAGGTGGCACATATCTGTGTTTCTTCTCTATGGAGCACCTTGAATTCAAAGTTTAGCTTGAGGTAGGGCATGCCCCTGGGTGCACAGAACCCCATGAATGCAGAATTCAAGGATCAAATTAATTCAGGCTGCATCCTGGACTGCCCCCGTCCAGAAGATGCCAAATTCTGGCTCCTATGTACTGGTCCTCCTGGTGCTTACTAAAGTTACTATCTTTGCCCCAGGCCAAAAGAGGCAGAATTTAAAAAGGGGGGAGGGAGCGGGCCTGGATCAGCTCTCAGTGGGACTGAAGGAAGAGACTAGCTCTCTAAGAAGTGCCCAGGAGTCTGTACCACAGTCCTAGGCCCATCAGAAACCCTTGCTGACATCTCTCCTGTTTTCAGAGCAGGGATTCTCAATACCGGGTTCCTATTGCTACAGGAATGCCCAGAGGACATAACCAGTATCTTCAGGGAAGCGGCTTTATAAACTCCCCAAGTGATTTATATTTGTCACCAAAGTGAGCACAAGGAAAAAGAGCTCTGCTGCTCAAAGTGGAGTTCAGGGCATCATCACTGGCATCACCTGGAAACTTTGAGACAGGCAGATCCTCAGGCCCTCAACTCCCAGGGTCTGGAGGTAAACACACAAACATATTCTCTCTCTCTCTCTCTCTCTCTCTCTCTCTCTCTCTCTCTCTCTCTCTCTCTCTCTCTCTCTCTCTCTCTGTCTCTCTCAGAATGCCCAATAAATGCAGGGACCTGGCATTGTGCATTTTCTTAGAGAATAATGAACAAAACCAAGAAGAACAGGGATGACCTCTAGGCCTTTCAGTCACACACTTAGGGGCACCAAAAGGGACCAGTCCCCTCCAGCTACTGGCAGGAACAATCACACCCCACACACATTCAGAGAAAATAGAAAATGATCCACCATAGACTCACAGCCCCTAGCATGTCACATAAGCCAATGCCTGTCAAGGCATTATAAAATGCATGGTGAGTGCTCACACACTTCTGCCCTTCTCCCCAGACTGTGAGTCAGGTAACAGACTCTGCTTTTCATTTGGAGGAAGCAAAAACAGTTTGCGTCTCCCACCTCACTCCTATCTGGGCTGCATGTTCTGCCTCTAAGAGGCACAAAGGAAAATTAGTTTGTGAGGACACACTGGATGTGCAGCCTTCTGTGACATGAGGAAAGCTGACTTAACAGAAAGGGATCAAGACAGTCAACAGGGAACTGGGGATAACGACTACCTGCTGTTCAAATCCTTATGGGTACAATGGGCCAGGATTCCATGAAGTTCATTCTTCTCATTTGTCATTTTCTGGAACTCAATTTTCAGTTTCTCCAACTTCTTCATCTGCTGCTCCTGCTCAGTGGTGATGGAGGGTCATGATGATGCCTTCCCATCAGACCTTATAGGTAGATAAACACAAGTGCATGTGCATAGTTGGTGGCACAGGGCCAGGAAAGACCATGCTGAGCCCCTAGAAGAAGCTGAGGATGAGAGAATGCTAGAGAGACAGTGAATCCCTGAGAGAGCAGGAAATCTGTCTCCAAGCTGGGCTCCTCAGCTATGGCCCTGTTCACATTCACCATAGCTAGATTCATGCCTCACTCCTCATTGCAGTCCCCTGTCACTGAAATGCAGAAGATGGTCCATACACAAAGAATTGGAGGACATTGTCAGATCCTATCTGATGTGATACAAGTAAGCTCTGAGGTCCACAGTGCTTAGGTCCACCAAGCCCTAATCCTGTGTTCAAGCCCAACGTGTCTGAATGTCTGAGACCTTGATACATGACCAGGGGAGTAGCCCACTGTTCTTGGCAGCACATACCCATGTATCCTACAGGAATCTGCTAAGGACGAAGTGCTAAACACCCTGTCCTGAGAGGGAGACTGTTATTCTCACAGAGCTTCTGCCTGGCATCCTTTGCTGCTCAGAATGAAATTAAAGAGCTCACATCAAAGCAGCTGCACGCTTGTTAATTCTGAAATCCTTGACTCTGGATCTGCTCTTTAGGAACACAGAGGCTCCAGATTACAAACCCTACTCCTGGAAGACCCAGTGCAAGCCCACCTCCTCCAGGAAGCCCCCTATCCCTAGCACATGGTTTATTTTGCCTTCCACAGGAACATTCATTTCTTGCCTTTTATACCAAGACCTAAGGTCAGCTTCCTTCTGCCTCTCTCTGCTCTCTTTCTGCTCTCCATTCTGTCTCCTAAATAGCCTGCTCAGCGTGGCCAACAGGTCTATGGGAGAAACTAGACACTGACTGAAACCCTTTAAGACTGTTGCCACAATATTGGTGACCTCATAGAGAATATGATCCTTGGTATGTGATCTTGGTGTAAAACAATATAAAAATATAAAATATATAAATATACATATAAATATAAATATAAAATATAAAATATATAATATATAAATCAGGGACATATTGGAATCTATAGAGAAGGGACTGTTAGGTTCCTCTCCAGCAGCCTCAAATAACCGGAATCCAAGCTGCCCTTTCTAGGAGCCTTCCTGGAGACACAAGGGAAGACCTTTAATCATTCCCCTTCCAAGGCCAGAGATCTCTCTGCTCCGTTAGAATCTTTTCACTCCTTCATGTATGAATAGTGAAGACTCACTTTCCAAATGCAGACCAGAAATGGCCCTTCCCCTCCTGAAGATCTATAATCAGTAAGTTGATGAATAAAGTTTAAGAAATTAGGTTAAGATGGTGAGGAAGAAAGCTGGCTCCTCTGCAGTGTTCAAGCACAGCAGGGTAGATCTACAGGGCTCTTTCAATAAGTCTGGGTGATGAGTGATTGTGGGTGTCCTGTCAGAACAATGGGAACCTGAGAAATAAGATAGGTCTCACTTCACAGAAGCTCCCAGTTTCTAAGCTCTTTGTCTTGAAGGCAAAGCTCAAGCCCACTTCCTCCAGGAAATTCCTGTTTCCATGTCCAGAACTCACTGCACATTCTCCAGATCCATTTATATCTTGTTGTTTTACACCAAGATCGAGGGCCCGCTTCCTTCCGTTCCTCTCTGCTGTCTCCATGCTCTTTTTCTTTCTCCTGAAATGTCCACTCATCCCGGTAAAGCATGTCTCTGGATATTCTGTAACCATTGAACAAATGCCCCACAGGCAGTTGGTGTTACCACAAACCTGGTGACATCACTGACGATTCTAGGGCTCTCCTGGATACAAGATGTTGTCCAGGGAAGGGGCTACTAATGATGTCACTGGGAATTGCCATGCTCTACCTGCTGACTAGCTCTCCCCAAACTGAACAAAAGCTGTGATGCACTTTTCAGGAGCCTCTCTTGTGACACTCCTTCCGCACCTCCTCCTTCCCAAGCTGGAGATTTCTCTGTGCCTCATTAGGATGTCACTTTCCAAACACTGCTCAGGAGTTGGTCATTCCACTGTAGTGTGTGTGTGTGTGTGTGTGTGTGTGTGTGTGTGTGTGTGCGGGGAGGGGGGGTTCCCTGCAGTGGACTCCCTTTTTAAACTGTGCATACTTTGTAAATTTTGTAAACCCTCAAGGCAGGGAAATGGCCAGACCCCTGCCTGAGAAGCTCCAGCATCCATGCCTTTCCCCTGGAACTCCCTAAGTATCCTTACTGTCACAAAGGCCATCTTCAGCCCCTCGGCAGGACCCTCCCCATGTTATGCTAATTTTAAGTGAAACATTTGAACAAAAGACACCAATCCATGAAAAGGAAAACTCACCAACTCCTGAACTTCCAACAGAAACCCACTAATCCCTGACCACTAAAATGTACTAATTCCTGAACAGGAAAATTTACTAATCCCTGAGCTCCCCCAAGCTCAGGACTTGAAATCCCACCAATCCTCACTCTGAAAATCTCCACCCTAGGAAGCTCCCTCCCCGCTTTCCAAGACCCTGTATATGCACTGCACCTTGTCCAGTTCTTGGTGTCTGCTCCCTCTTGGGAGCTTAGGCAGCCACTCCTGGATTCTTCCATTCACATGCTGGACCTTCCAACAAATATCTTTTATCAGATAATGTTCCCTGATGTGACTGACTCATCAGAAGATAAGAAGCAATGAAGAGAAGCAGGGAAGAAGTGAGAAGAGAAGGGGCAGGGCTGAGGCTCCTGAGCTGCTCAGCTCAGCTGGGGACACCCTCCTATCTTAGGATCTCCATTACTGTGAAGAGATACTATGACCAAGGCCACTTTTATAAAAGAAAACATTTACTTGGAGCTGGCTTATAAAGATTTAGTTCATTATCATGGTGGGAAGCATGGCAGCATCCAGGCAAGCATGGTGCTACAGTAGCTAGGAGTTCTATGTCCTGTTTGGAAGGCAAACAAGAGAGGACTCAGCATCTTCAAGCAGCTAGGAGAAGGGCCTCAAACCCCACCCTCACAGTGACACTTTCTCCAACAAGGCCACACCTACTCCAACAAAGCCATACCTCCTAATAGTACCTCTTCCTGGGACAAGCACATTTAAAACACCATATTCCACTCCCTGGACCTCAATAGCTTTTTCAAACACTTTTGTATATGAGAGCCATACTGGCCACAGCATAATGTAAAATGCATTCAGTCCAACTTAAAAATCTTCATAGTCTATAACAGTCTCAACCATATAAAATGTCCGAAATTCAAAGTCTCTTCTGAGATTCATCCAATCACTTAACTGTAAACCCCTATAAACTCAAAATCAGAAAGCAGATCACGTAGTTCCAACATCAGAGGATATGTATTACCACTCCAAAACATCATAGTGAGGAAATGCTGAACTAAAGCAAGATCAAAGCCCAGCTGGGCAAACTGCAAACTCTGTAATTCTGTATCTGATATGAAAATGCTTTACAGATTTCCAACTCATTTCTGCTTTTTGACTGAAACACAGTTCTTTCTGGTTGGTTCCATTCCATATAAGCAGCATTCCTCAGCAGGGATCCCATGCCTCTGGCATCTCTTAACATCTTGGGGGTTCCAAGGCAACTTCAACCTTACAGCTTCTTGTTCCAATGGCTGGGATTTACACAAGATCTTCTGGGCTCTTCCAAAAGACTTGGGTTACTTCTCCAACTCTGCCTTCTGTAGCACTACAGGCTACTATTGACCATATTCAACTACTATTGCTGGTTTGGGTGTTCATCCCATGGTACTGGCATCTCTAATATGCTGTGATCTTCCTCTGCAACTAGGCTTCACCCTTCGTGTCAAGCCTCAACTTCTTTGCATGATCCCTTCAATCCTGGGACATTAACAGCAACTGAGGTTACACCTTCACCAATGGCCTTTCTTGGCCACTCACAATGCCAAGCATCCGTTTCTCTCTGTGACCCCTCCAGGCCTTAAAACCAGTACCACCTGGGTGATTCTTATAAATTACCAAGTCCAACAACAGCACAAGGTACAACCTTGGCTATCTCTAGTGCACAGCTTCTTTGTGCTCTCAGAAAATGCTTCCCAGAAGATGTCACCTCAGTGATGCTGATCTCTCTCACTTAATCACTGTTAATTTCTTAGCTCCAGCTAACCAGCATCAATTTCTACTCTTGACACTAAAGCCAAAGTCACATGGCTAAAGCTGCCAAGTTCTGCTTGCCAGAGCTGGAATATGGACCCCTTGTTCTTTTACTTTATCACCAGCTTTCTGTTTTCCAACTCCTTCACTGCCTAAGCTTGGCTGTCCTGGAACTTGCTCTGTAGATTGATCTTGAATTCACAGATTTGCATGGTTCTCTTGAATGCTGGGATTAAAAGCATGAACCACAACTCATGGACCAAAGCTTTGCTTTACCTTGAACTTCCTCTGTACTAGTCTGGCCGTGAACTCATAGTTCTGCTTGCTTCTATCTCTTGGGATTAAAATTATGTGCCACCATGCCTGGACCTAAGCTTTTCATTATAGATCTTAACCAAGTTGAAAACCAAGAATAGCCATTACAATCTATCTCTTGTCAATTTGACACATAATCGATCTCATTTTGTCCAAATGAAAACAATAACCAGGACATAACACCTAACAAGATACAACTCTCCCTTGTACAGCTACAAATACATAAATTTATCTGGGTGGGATCTTGCCTTAAGGTCCTCATTCCCTTAAATCCATTTAGTATCCATGAAAATAAGATTTGGCTTCATTCCATTTCCTGGTGCTCCTTTACTCTTTGAACTGTACATTTTGAATTTTCCTTTATAATCTTGCTACATTTGATCAAACTGCTCTTCATGAGAGTAAACTGGAGTGCAAAGTGTGTGCTGGGCTTTTTTGAGACTTCCTCTGTCAAAGCAATTAGTTTGATTTTCTTCACTTTAGCCTCAGGAAGACATTTCATAGGCAACATGTTGACATTATTCTCAGAAACGACTTGAGGGAGACCCCCAGAGTTCAAGTCACCATCAGCACCAATGTATTCTATATTTCTTCTACGATCACCCACTAAGTCCCATTTAAAGCATTCCATAGCTTTCCAAATTCAAAGTCCCTAACTCCACATTCTTCTAATCAAAATATAGTCTGGCTTATCACAGCAATACCCCACAGTCTCTGGTTGCAGTGAAGAGACACCATGACCAAAACAATTCTTACAAAGGAGAGCATTTAATTGGGGCTGGCTTACAGGATCAGAGACTCAGTATAGCAGTGTCTAGGCAAGCGTGGTGCTAGAGGAGCTGAGAGTTCTATGTCTTGTTCATAAGGCAAACATGACAAAACTCAGCATCCTCAGGCAGCCAGAAGGAGGGTCTCAAACCTCACTCCCACAGTGACACACTTTCTCTAACAAGGCCACACCTACTCTAAGAAACCCACACCTCCTAATAGTTTCATTCATTGGGCCAAGCATATTCAAACCACCACACCTCCCCTGGGAGCTACAATGCCTCTGCTGAGGAGGCTTCCTCTCAAAGCTGTGTTGTTGCTGGTCTCTTGTGTCTCTGGATACTCTTCCACTGGACACTGTCCTGCTTCAAAGCTGTGTGGATCCTAGGCTTTCGAGTCCCAGGACACCTTCCCATCCCAGCAGAAAGGCCAACATTTTGGTGTAGTGCCTCGCACAGATTCTCTTTGGTGCTTGTGCTTCTCTACCTCTGGAGGGACTGAACTGCACTAGGACTCTTTCTCTCATCTCCAGCTGGCCTGCAGCAGACTCATCTTCCAGCTCACCTATAGTTCAACACCCTGTCCACTAGCAACAATTAGGTAAGTTTCTCCTTCTAATTGGTATAAATGCTTTCCAGAGTCCAAGAAAGTGACTGCTGTGTGTCTATCTCTGGTATTCTTAGAGGTGGAGATACCCCCGGCCAAATCCTTTAAGACATTGGCTGGCTCTCTTCACCTGATTCCATTGCTTCTGTTCCCCCTCCCACTAACACCACCACTGGAGCTGCAACTTTGCAGTTCCTTAGGCCCTACTGGGCCATAACACCCCTACCAGACCTCTTCATGTGATGTTATCCCACCAGTCTTGAAGCTACAACCTTGCAGTTCCTTTAGTCATTGCAACCCTTCCTGCCTTCTTCAGTTGACCTTGTCCTACCAGACTTGTAACTTCAACTTCACAGTTCCTTACACTCTACTGGGTCATTACATCCCTAGCTGCCCTTCTTGAACTTTCTCTTCAGAGCTGCCTATAATTGCACAGATTCTCTAGGCCATTTGGCTTTTGAGACCCCTTTCTCTGACCCTTTCCTGTGGATTAGACACCCTTAGACATACTTCAGGCATCTGCCATTCTGGGTTTAGTCAGGCTTTCTGCTCCAGGCTTAGCTAGGCTAAGCTCTGAACTCCATTGAATATGTGATGAACCTCTGACCATCTTGTCTGACATCTGGTGTTCATGGGTTCTGCCTTTGGGCTCTCTGCCTTCAGGCTCATCACCAAAAGTTCTGGTACCAGATCCCAGGCACTGAGTCCCTCTGGGCTTTGCCAAGCCAAGCTCTGGCTCTTGTTGAGTGTGTGATATCCCACTGAATTGTGTCATTCCTTCTTCCTTTTTCTTATCCGTGGGAATTGTATCTTCTATACCCTCTCATTCACCCTTGGGATGCCTTTTAGAAAACCTCCAGGCTCTGTACCTGGCACCTGACCTGAAGGGACTCAAATTTATTTGCCCTTAAGAGCCCATAAATGTTCAATCCAAATGGCCTCAAAACAGCACTCTAGATCCACTCTATCCCCATTATTATCTGAGACCATTACAAATACTGTCAGTGATCATGGAAATTGAAAGAGATTCCCTAAGTCATAGCATTTTCTCGTCTCTGATTCTAAGCCTTTTCTCAGTTCTTTCTGAATCCCCACTCAGTTCCTTTTAGCTACAAAGTCTGAACAAGTTGATTCCCCCAATATTTTCTATCCAGCTAATAAATCTCTCCAATATTGGCCTGAATCCACAGCTCATTCTTCTTCACTTCTTCAGTTTCCCTTTCTCCCTCTTCATCAACAAGTTGCCCAAATCAGCTCTCCCTAGGACCCACTTTTAGCACACATCAGCTCCTAGTCTTCCTGCTACTAGCTCTTACTCTGCAAAAGGACCTCCTTTACCTTCCTGTACATAGCCTAAGCCAGGTATTGCTCTCCCTTTGCAGGAACTTGCTGAAGTGGATGGTTTGGGTCAGAGTACATGTGGAGCTCATTAAGCAAATTCAAATAGAGAAAGGATTAGAGTCCTATACTGCTAGTTACTCCACCTTTTTAAAAGCAATTCCAATATATTGTTCAATCTTATGATCTCACCTTACATGATATACATATGATCCTTACGTACAATCTTCTTCCTGAGGAGCACAGGCAAGTCTGGGATCAGGCTAGGGCACACACAGATGAAGTCTACCAAACCGACACTGCCCATCCTACTGTGACCAAGGCAGTCCACAGTCAGGACCCTCAATGGGATTATAACACTCCAGGCTATAGATCTATTCAAACTATAGATCAATTCATGGCTTCTCTACTAGCCAGAAGTTTATAAGGCCTCACTTTAAGCAGTAAATTATGAAAATATACAAGAGGTCATCCAGAACAAACATAAAAACTGATCTTAATTTCCAGAGCAACTTACCAAGACCTTCTGACAATATGCCAGCCTGGATACTGAGACTCCATATGGAAGACAACTCCTTACGACATACTTCTTCTCTGAGTTCCTCTGACATTAGGGTCAGATTTAAACACCTAGAGAAAGAATCCCTGACTCCACGGACAGAAATCTTAACTGTGTCCTTTAAGGCATACCATAGGAGAGATTAAAAAGTCCCCAAATGCCTGATGCTATTTAAGGCCTTTCAGCTGGCCTCAGCAAATGCCCATGCTCCCAAGTCTCCCAAAGCCTGAAAAACTCCTGGTTCCTGTTTTAAATGTGATCACAAAGGACATTGTGCCTGTGTCTGTACAAGACCACATAAGCCATTGCAACTATGTCTAAGGTGCCATCAAGAGGGACATTGGGCTACTGATGATCCTCATGTCCCTCAAGGTATAAGATCATCAGACCCAGAAGCCCCTCCAGCCAATCTCCTAGGTCTCACCATGAACAACTGAGGGAATCCAGGCTCCTTTGGCCTGACCACCACCATCTCCAACAGGGAGCCTTGGGTAGTCATCACTGTATCAGAGTGTTCAATCTCATTTCTTCTGGATGCTGGGGCTACCTGCTCAGTGGAGTTCTACAAACCCAACTCTCCTTCCTGTTTCCCTATTGACAGCCTTACAAGGCTTACCAAACCAAAACTCTATCCCCCTTACCCATTCCTTACTAGTACCAACCTGTCCCATGCCCTTCCTGGGAAGGGACCTCCTGGCCAAATCAGGAGCCTCAATTTCATTTGATCCCCACACCTCCTTAACTCCAGTCTCACCAGTTGTTCTCCTCCCCCAAACTACAAATCCCCTGGTACACCTTTTCTCTTACCAGCTTCTGAGGTGGATCCCCTGATATGGGACACCCAAAATCCCTCTACAGCCATATAAGGTCTTTCCTTATCCTCCTCTCATTCTATGGCTGTCCAGTCCTGCCTCCTAGCCTCATGTCTCAACCATCATCTCTCCCTCATCTCCTTACTCCTTTGTTACATTATCTTCACAAGCACTACCTTTGCACACATACCCCGACTTGCATCAAACTCATCCTTATCTCCTTTCCTCTCCAATCAACATTGGGACTTGGTCCTCTTCACTCCTCCTGGTCACAACCTCGCTCCTCTTTCTCCAGGCCCCTTCTAGGTTATCCTTATTACCCAATTGCTCCTAAACTTGATGGCCTCCCTCACTGGACTCACCTTGAGTCTCATCTTAAGCTATTACTTGACGATAATCCTCCATTTTACATCTCAACCCCAACAGGGTCTTGCACTCTTAAGTTTCAAAAGGTATCAAGGTTGAGTAGCTTGCCTCTGATCTCAGTAGAATGAGACCTCATTCCTGTGTTGAGACCTTAGCCCAAACCTACTGGGTTATACCCTACACTTCCACTTTCTCTTGCTCTCTCCCATCAGTAGCAAGCAGTATGTATAAAGATTTGAGGTTCAGGAAACCCATATTCAACAGCTCAAACAGACCATATGATAGGGTCTGAAGACTGCTCACCAGCAGAGTTTTGGAAGGAGATATGAATCCTTGCACCACCTGTGTGTGTGGTTTTTAAAACACCCATTCCCTATATTTGTTTCATCTATGATCAAACTAGGTATTACTGGTAACATTGGCCAGAGACTTTTGGAGGCTGTTGTTGTTGGTCCTGTAGGAGACATGGTGCGTATTCAGGAAGGCATGCTACATTTTATGCAGAGTGGGAAATTTTTATATCCCAATTGAGGACCAATGGCACCCCAGGTGGGAGGCAGGAGTCATTGGTAAATTTTACTATAACATTCATCACTGCTACCAATTAGCCACTATCAAAATACAACTCTCTCAACCCCTGGGTATAGACACAGACAAGGAAGTGGTCCAATGTTCCTCAAAGGTCCTTACATCCCTAACATCAACCTTATTAGACAACACTGACCCCTCCTCTCTATCATACCATCTCTTAGTTCAGACCTCAACCTCTGCATAGGGATGATTGAATATTGCTCTGCATGACTGCTTTGGAGAATGTTGGGTCAAACTCACATACACCATTCATGGCCTTGTCTGTTGGCTTATTACATCCTTTTTACCTCTCTGCTCATTAATTGCTTCAATTCAAACATTACCACCACCCTATGTCTTTTCCACATCTCTTGCTTTGGTTTTGCAGACTGCTTTAACTTTTCAGAGGCACACTAGTTCCTGCAGACTGCAATAATACCATAACCCTTAACACTACCACCCAGCCACTATGCCCAAATGTTCACAATGCCTCTATTCTCTGCAGTACTCAATTTTACCACTGCATACCCACTGAATGGTCTGGGACAGGTGCACTGGTGTTGCTTTTTCCAAAGCTAGAGGTGGTACCTGGTGAAGAACCTTTGCCAGTTCCTATCACAGGGTTTATAGCAGAAAGGCATAATAAATGAGCACTTCAGGTCCTGCCTTGTCATCCTGGGTGAAACTGCTGGTATTGCCACTGAGAAGACCGTACTGACTACTTCTCTAGCTATTTACCATTGGTTTTCCTCTCCTTCATTATGGATCTCCAATGGGTGGAATAGATCATCCTCACCCTCCAGGACCAAATAGACTCACTGACAGCTCTACTGCTACAAAATCAGCAAGGATTAGATTTGTAGCAGCAGCAGAGAAAGAGAAGAAGGAGAAGGAGGAGGAGAAGGAGAGGAAGAGGAAGAGGAAGAAGAAGAAAGAGAGAGAGAGAGACAGAGAGAGACAGAGAGACAGAGAGGTGGTCTTTATATCTTCCTTGGAGACAAAGGTTGCTTTCATATCAACTACTCAGGCATAATAAAAGATAAAATCCTACAACTCCAGATGGATTTCTAAAATATGGAAAACAGTTTGATGCCTCTGGCCAGTGTGTCATTAATAAACCCATATAGAATTGGATACTACACTTCCTGTTCCTCCTGCTCCTCCTTTTCTTAATCCTACTAATCATAGCCTGCCTCATAAACTTCTTGTTTAGATTCCTTCAATAACAGATCCAAAAGATTTCGATTTCTTTTTTTGTTTTTTTTTATTGGATATTTTATTTACATTTCAGATGATATCTCCTTTCCCCATCCCCCCCCGGAACCCAATATCCCATCCCCCCTCCTCCTGCTTCTATGAGGATGTGCCCCCACCCACCCATTCCCACCTCCCCACCCTTGAATTCCCCCATACTTGGATCCAAAAGATTTCTAACTAGAGTTTTAATCAATTATTATTACAGGGTTACCAGCTCTTAGCTCTGTAGCCAGAGCCTGCAACTAGTGGTTATACCTTGAAACTGAAGACTGAACAGGCTTCACAGACTTCAAACCCACAGAGCAGTAGGAGAGATGAACAATGAGGATAGGACCTCATTCAGTAAGAAATAGTCTAATCATGTGGCTCCTTTCACCAGCCCTGACTGTACATCAATGTTAAAAAGGGGGTTGGGGGAGTACATCAGATATTCATGCCACTCAAGTGGTAGGAATGGCTTTTCCTACCATGGATTCCGTTTGTAAATTGTGTATTCTTTGCAAACTTTGTATATTTGGTAAACTCTGTAAACCCTCAAGGCAGGTAGGTGGTCAGGCTTCTATCTGAGGTGCACCAGCAGCCAGACCCATCCTCAGACCTCTCTGTCATAATTGTCACAAAGATCATCTCCAGCCATTCAGCAGGACCCTCCCTAGATTACTCTAATTTTAGGTGAAAAGTCTTATCAAAAGCTACAAATCCCAGAATAGCAAAACCTACCAATGCCTGAACAACCCACCAACCCCTGAACACAAAACAACAAAAATCCAAAACCAAACAAAGCCAAAAACAAACACAAAACAAAATAATCCCTGAACAGGAAAACCTTGAACACCAAATCCTACCAATTCTTACCCTGAAAATCTCCACCCTAAAAAGTTCCACACAAGAACTCCTATGTAAGTACTGTGCCTTTTCCAATTCCCTGCTGTCTGCTCCCTCCTGGAAACATAGGCAGCCACTCCTGGACTCACCCACACACACCCTGGAACCACCAATCTTTTATGAGATTTGCTGCCTGGTGTGACTCATCCTAAGATGACAAGCAATGACGAGAAGTAAAGAGGAGCAGGGCTGAGGCTCCTGAGCCCCTCAGCTCAACTAGGTATACCCTCCACTTTTTACCTTCCAGCAACTTTTCTGCTGAGAAGGCTTCCTCTCAGAGCTGTGTGGTTCTTGGGCTCCCGTACCTCAGGTACTCATCTCTTGGGACACTGTCCCACCTGGGAGCTGTGTGCTTCCTGGTTTTCCAAGTCCCAGAACACCTTTCAGTCTGAGCAGAAAGGCTGACAATGGCTCATACTGTCCTTAAGATTCACAATAAGATGGGGAAGAAGTGATGCTGAGAACTTAAATCAGGAAGATGGGGAGGAGGGATTATGATTCCCCTGAACTGAGCAAGCACTTGGGAAAGATCCAGAGTTTGGGTGGAGGAGTAAAGAACAAAGAGAAATCACATATGTAGTGATGAAATTTTCCCTCAGAGCCTCAACAGACCTCAGTTGAACCATGAGGCTGTTGGTGATGTGTTCAGCTGTTCACAGTTCTGCCTACAGACTCTTGAGCAGTGGGTCAACACAGGTGAGGGCTGAGACCTCAAAAGCAAACACAAAGTATATGATGGGCCAAACCTGGAATCAGGAGTCGAGGTTAGTGTTAAGAGGTCAACCTGGGCTATAGACAGGTATGAGGAAGAAATACGCACACACACACACACACACACACACACACCAAAAATGTACACAGGGTCACTGGGAAGAACATGTAGATCAGTGATAAGGAGCTTCAACCAGAGAACAAAATTTTTCTGTTGGGAGCAATATGTGACCATGCTCTTGAAATGGTGACACTGCTAGATTTAGGTACACCATCCTCTAGAATACAAGGGCAGGAAAGGGGGAGGCAAGTGGAGAGACTTGGGATTCATACATCATACAGCTTTATTAAAGGCCCACTTCACCTTTCTATTGATACCGACGGTCCCTGTAAAGAGAAGCCAGTCCAAAGTCAGCCTGGAATGCATGTTCTCAGATCTCTGAACCTTTTCCTTCCATACATGCATGCTCCTTGGATCCTAGGCTTGATAAGGGCAGTTGGGTGATCTCTGACTTTTCAGATGTTTACACCTAATCCAGTAAAGTAGATGTCAGCTCTATTTCTAAATAGATCCTGTAGAGTACATCAAGTTGAGGTTTAGGAGAAAAGCACATGCATAAATTGGTATGAAAAGTGTCTTCATGAACATAGAAGCATGGGAGAGAGGAAGAATGGGGTGGGGGAAGCATATATGCCTTGTACACATGAAGCCAGATAGGAAGTTTTGGATCTAGAAGGCAATGAATGAAAGAATGCCTGTAAATCCCAGTTACTAAGGAGTCCTGGAGCCAGCTTTTTCATTGAGACTTCAGACAGCTTGGCCTTTACAGTTGTGAGACATCACACTTCCATGAGCAAAGCCTTAGCCTTGAAGATATAGTTCCGATAGCTCAGACAAACGCAGAGCTTTCTAACTGCCTGCCTCTTGTTATACTGAACTCCCATGCCAGAAGAGGCATATTTGCATAGTGGCTGTCTGTTTGCACTGTCACCAGGAGTAGATGCTCACCTAGCTCCACATCCTCCTAGCCACCATGAGTTGTCACTAGTGTTAATAAACTATTCTGCCAGATGTGAGATGCAATCTCAGATTAGTCCTGATTTGCATTTCCCTGATGTACAAGAACGCTGAACATTTATGTGTTTCTAAGCCATTTGTGTATCCTCTATTGAAAGTTCTCTAGATATGTATCTCATTTAAAATTATTTGTTTCCTCAATATCAAATTTTTTGTTTTTCATGTATTTTTGATATTAACTTTGTATTGGATATGTAAGTTGAAAATACTTTTTTCCATTTTGTAGATGGCCACTTAAAAACACTATTCATGGACAATTAGATAATACTCTATGGGTGAACTCACTAAATTGGCAGATACATTGCAGATAACATTACTGTCACTGAACAAAAGATTAATATATAACATTTTGTTTATCTCAATAATTTACATGAGTATATTTAAAAATATTTGTTAATTTTAAAAGTCATACACTATTTGATCATATTCCACCCATATATTCTCAATCTGTCCCTGCTACTTCTGTGATTCCCAACTGTGTATCGCTGGTTTTTTAAATTAATATTGCCAAGGGGTAGACCTTAAAGAAATCTGTCCCTCCCTCAACCAGAAGCCACTACTGCCCATAATGCATCAGTTAGGAGTAGCAGCTCATGGACCACTCCGACTTGATGTTGACTGTTGACTGGGTCGATGTTCTACAGGTGACCACAGCTGCTGTATCTTGAGAACAGCAGTCTTGTCATGTCCAAAAGACAGTTTCCCTCTCATCTTCTATCACTTCAGGCTCCCAAATTCTTTCTGTCCCATCATGATGGTCTTTGAGTCTTGTGGAAGGAGTATGATACGGCTATCCCATTAATCATGGCTGAAATCAGTGAAAAAACAAAAATATAAAGAATCAGTGAAACAAGGAGTTGATTTTTTGAAAACGTTAAGATTGGCATACCTTCAGGCAAGTTAACCAAAAGAAAGAGAAGAGTGAAATTAATAAAATTAAAGAGAAAAAGACATAGAGGAGTCTAATACTTTTAAAATTTACATTCTACCAACTGGACAAATCCTCTTTTTAATTGATAAATCTCTAGATGTATATGATCTACTAGAATGATAACATGAATAATTTGAGGAGCCACATACTAACCAATGACCCAGAAATAATACTTTTCCCAACTAAAAGAAGCCGAGTGCCAAATGTACTCAGTGTAGAAGTTGACCAGATATTTAAATAACAATTAACATTCCTTGGATTATTCTGCAAACTAGGAACAGAAGAATTACATTCAAATTCTTTTTTCGAAGCCAGTGTTACCCTAATGTTGAGAGAGAGAGAGAAACAGAGAGGATGAATTATATGCCAGCCTTCATGATGAACACATACATATAAATTATCAATAAAATACTTGTGAATCAAATTAAAAATCACACAAAGATCTTATCCACCACACTCAAGTTGGCTTCATCCCTGACATGCAAAGACAATTATTTATACAATAATCAATTGTATTCCACCACATAAAATGACTAAGGGACAGGAACCATCTGATCATATTATTGGATGGAAAAAAAAAGGCCTTTGACAGAATTCAATACCCAATAAATCTCGTGATAAAACTCCTGTGATAAAAATCCTGGGGATTCTAGGGATCTAGAGCTCGTATCTCAACACACAAAGGTCAATGTACAAAAGCTTTGCCAAACATTATGCAAATTAAAGAAAAATTCAAAGCAATTTCACTACAATGAGGAAAAAGACAAGGTTTTCCACCTTTTTCCTACCTATTCCATGGAGTACTTAAAGTGTAGCTAGAGTAATAAGACAACTCACGGTCAAGGGGATACAAATGGAAACGGGAGAAGTTAAAATTTAATTATCTGCAGATGATATAGTTCTATAAAAAACTAAAAAGCAACAGTCTCTTAAAACTGATAAATATATTCATAAAGGGTGAAGAATACAAAACTGACACACAATATTCAGTAGCCTTCTTGTTTATCAGTAACAAATATAGTGAGAAAGAAATCTGAAAATTCCGCTCATAATAGTCTTACAATATATAACAAAATATCTTGGATGGAATACTTTAAAAGCATACCATTAATATCTTGAGAATATTGGAAGTGCTCTAGGTAGCTTCCTACTGTGATAAAACAGAAAAAAGCCAATCTTGGAAAGTGAAGGGTTTATTCACCTCACAGGTTATAGTCTGCCATCAATGGAAGCCATGGCAACAACCCAAGGTAGGGGCTTGAAATCACAGAGGAACACTGCTTCCTGACCTGCTCAGCTGCCTTTCCTCTAGAACCTAAACTCACCTATCTAGGGATCAACCCACAGTGGATTGATCCTCCATCAAGGAGCAATCAAGAAAATGCCAAAGATCATACCTGCAAGCCAGTCTAATGTAGTCAGTTCCTCAACTATGTGTCAATTAGCCACAATTAGCCATCACTGCAAGCCATAAAGGGGAAAACAGAAACCTCGGCTTACTATATATAAAATTAACCTTTTATGAATAGAATTTGAGGTCAAAGTGAACTTTTCATTGTAGGAAGAATTTAAAAGGAATTATGGCAGAAAATGAAACTGTGTTTAAAATAGAAAGTGATGATAAGCCACAAAGGAAATGTCTGTAAGTTTGACTTCTTGAAACCCTTTCTGGAGGCTGCAGGGTGAACTCAGTGCATGGTTGTTGGTTGGCACCACCATTGGTCATCCAGTGTTTTGGTGGAGGATTTCCTATCAAAACTCCTTTTACAGAGGCAAGGTCCCAAACACAAATTAGAGTCAACTGAATGCTAGATCTTGTCTTCTAAAGAAATGGAGGAGTCTATTAGGCATGATTTAGGGAAGGCTGTATCCTGTTTTCAGAGCTATAGATGTTTCAAGCTCCTAGAGCAACTTGAGGCCTACTGTCTAAAGCCAGTATTGTCTACATTGCCCATACTCTCTGTGGTAATGTCACTGATGAGCTCTGCACTATGATTTGTCCCTGATTCCTGGTGTTGCTACCTCCAAAGTCTGTTTCCCTGACTCACAGAGAAACCTCCAATCCTATAATACTGTTTTTGCTTTGAAAGCAATTGGATGCTTCTAGTTGTTTACAATGAAGAGCCCATACCAGTCTTCCTAGGGCTCTTCTCTTTAGGAAGGTTTTTTCATGGAGAGAGCAAGAAGCGGTCTGGAAAAGTTCAAGTCCAAATTGACATGGTTGGGAAAACCCATTCTTTCTGCTAGGTCCATCGTGTTTTCTGTATTAGTTTTAGGTTTTTGGTTTTTTGTTTTAAGAATAACCATTTTCGGTCTCTGGGAGCCTTACAACAGCCAGAATTACTGCCAGTTACATCACAACTATTGCAGTTTCAATTCTCCAACTTTAAAAATTGACCCAATTTTGTTGTTGTTGTTGCTGTTGTTGTTGCTGTTGTTGTGGGATTCTATCTGTTCTGCTTCCCACCAAAGAAAACACAGATGGGTATTTAGTCCTATTTGAGGAATCTAAGGCCATAGAGGAGCCTGTCAAAAGCATCACGATCGTGAGATCTATTCATTTGCTCAACAGTATTAGTGAAGCGGGGATTTAGACTTTGATGAGTATTTTTGCTTGTCAACTTGACTTCATCTGGGATTAACTAAAACCCAAAAATAGAGGACAAACTAGTGAGGGATTTCTGCTTAACCTGAAGTATAAAATCTACTTCTAGTCTGGAAATCACACTATTGACCCAGAAATTTAATTCAGATATAATCTGGACCGTGCTTTCTGCTGGAAGCCTATATAAAGACATGGAAGAAAGGAAGCTTTTACTTTTGCCTGCTTGCCTTCACCTTGCTAGCAAATCCATTCCTTCACTGCCATTAGAGCCTGCTTTTTGAAAATTCACGCATGTACTGAAGACCAGCTGAGAAATCCAGCATTATGGACTGAACTAGTACTGTATCTTGGATTTTCCATTCATAGTCAACTATTGTTGAATTAGCTGGTCCATAGCCTGTAATCATTCTAATAAATCCATTTGCTATGTACAGAGAGATTCATTCTATAACTTCTTTTAGGGAATTCCAACTACTATACCAGGCAGGCATTTACAGAATTCCTCTTAGAGCAGCTTGTGTCTCATAAGAGTTTCAGCTCAATTACAAACTGCCTATTGCCACATTCCCTTAACCCATTTTTTTCATGTAATACTTTGATGCAGGCATTCCCAGATTCTATAACTTCTTGGTAACAAAAGTAAAAGAGAAAAGGACATCTTTCTAATGAATTACACAGTAATATATTTACATGAATGCATCGCATGGAGATGCTAGCATAAGCTAAGAATGGGAAATGGATGTCTTGGCTTCTACAGGCCAAGACCTGTCATCTCCAACTACATGAAAATCAGAGGACAATTTGTGGGAGGTTTGTTCTTTCCTTAAACCATATGGGTCCTAGGGGAGGAGCTAAGGTTTGGAGAGCTGGCAGCATGTTCCTTTACTTGAGACAACTCACAGTCTGATCACCTCAGTCATGGAACTGAAGGAGCTCTGTATCACTACTGATGTTCTTTGTGTATATCTGTCCATCACTCATAAAGCAGTGATTCTTTTTGCCCTTGGTTTGACAACACCAGTCTGGAGACCCACAGGATTATTACTTCCTACACACATTAATTCTCTGAGACATAGTCTCAGAAGTCACATGATTCAGTGGAGCCTCATAAGAGTCACTTACTTATCTGGAAGAAACACATCCTAATATACTGTGAGACCTACTGTGGTAAAAGAGCCACGTCTATCATTCTCCTTCCTTCCTAGTCTTAAAAGGAAACATTCTCCACCAGAGGCCTGTGGGCTCTACTGCACATCTCCGAGGCTAGTCTGAAGCTTGCTCTTAACACTGCTTAGATGGTATATCAACATGGATTTCTTACCACCTCCACCCTCAGATCATCTCAGATCTGCGTTTTATCTGATGGACCTCATCTGCATTGTCATCCAGGATGATGTGAGAGATCTGCTCCAGCCCTCACAACCAGTGATGCTCAGGCATGATCCTGAACCCAGGAATGCCCTGCATGAGTGCCTGGAACCCTAAGACAAGTAGCATGCCTAAGTCATGTATGTGCCCCTATAGGTCTCAAAAAACTTCTCTCTTTGGTCAGGTGTGATCCAGTTCAACTAATACACAAGGAAGAACAAAAGTCCAGGGCAAGGGTTTATAACTCTGTATTTCCTGATTTCTTTTATACTCCCTTAGTGCATGTTTTTATTTCCTGGGAAATATTAGAGAAATACTGTTGAGTTTCTCAATTTGGTCAACACAGTCATACACAGAGTACTATATTTTACTGGTAGCAAAGTATATGACAAGGATAAAGCATCTATACTTTTTCCATCATGAACTTGGTATCCACAAAGTTGGGCACATTGTCCACATCAAAAGTACAATGTGTACCCTGTGTAGCTATGGCTGGCTGGGAACTCATTATGAAGCCTAAGCCACATGTGACTTGCACAGAGTCATCTTTTGGGTTCTAGGATTACAGGACTGTGACACCACACTTAAATAAACAATGTTCTTAGGAGTGAAGACTTGGAGAGAACTTTTTTATTCATAAAAATACATTCATTTTCCTCAGTAGGCTTTAAATGTGGCAGTCAATGCATACAGTGTATAGCCTTAGGACAATAACAAATCAATTACAAGAACAACAAAAACAAAATAACAAATAACAAAACCTCAAACCAAAAAAGAAAACCAAGCACCCAAAGCAAAACCAAACCAAACCAAAACAAACCTCAATCCAAAAACCAAACACAATAATTAAGCTAAGCATTATTCTCTTGCTGCAGATTTAGCAACACAAACCTACAGCCTGTGACTGGCCTTGGAAATAGAAATGCAGTCACTAATGGTAATACTCTTAAGATGAATGTAGCATGCTTCCTGGATGGGGTCAGGGGTTGAAAAATAAGGCCTCCCAAGGCTAAGCATGAGACATGTTGCAGGCATTAGCTCAAAGTCTTTCAAATTCTCTTGACTGACCATTCTTTTTTTTTTTTTAATAAAAAAAATTGTATTTACTTAGAAGCATTCAGAATGTCAACAAAACAACCGCAATTTTTTTTTTTTTGCAATTACAGAGTGGTATTCAGTTAACAGAACAACAATTATCTTCGTATAAGCTGCATCAGAGACAACTGAAGATGGAAAAAAAAAACCCAAAAATAAAACCATTGACTGACCATTCTTGATGACCCATCAGGACAAGCACCAATTTACACTCTCAGACTCCTCCTGGATGCCCAGCAGCTCGTTATGTGCCTCAGCACTTCTCTGAGGCCCACCCAGGTGCATATTCAGCAAGAAGGGAATTCTTATCTCTGTATGAAAATTCACTTCCCTTTTCTACCAGGGCCACAGCATTTACTCAGTTCAAATCTTTCCACTCCTAAGGAGATAAACATTTCAAAGTGTATCTTCTTGATATGTATCAAAATTTTGTAGCATGAAATTTCTAGCACCAAAAGTCTTCCTGATGTTTTCTTTCTGAAGACCATAGCTTTTTTCATTTTACTAACATATCCCGCACATAGCAGTGCTTGTCTTGATAGAGCGTTTTCCATGGCTCTGAACTGGCTGCTCAATCTTATTCACTGAAGGCATTATCCATTCACAAGTCAGTGCTTTTCACATTAAGCTTCTGACAGTGAAGATTCTTAGATTTTCAGCTTGAAGAATTCTCAAAGCTCTTCTTGTCCCTACAGAGTTATGTGCAATAATGACCTGGTAAAAATCCCACAACCTTGAGAACTAAGCAACTTTAGGCACACAGGGTCAAAATTGAGCCAGTAGACATCTCTGACATGTGTTTACACAGTGGGATTCAATTGTTAGTGTTTTCAGGTCAATCCTCTTAAACTTGAAAATGTAAGCATCCATCATTCACAGAATGCTTTATCAAGAGAGGAATATGAATCATAAATTCTCTGATTGACACTGGGTTTAGCTTATATCTAGCCATCTCTCCTCTTCACTACACCTAATCCTGAACTCCCCATTTCCCTCCCTATTGCCTCTCCCTTCCAATTTTCTCTCTGAGTAGCCTGCCATCCCAGGAGACTTCCATTCTCCTGGGCCTCTCCTCTACTTTCATTAGACTCCTGAATCAGCTTCCCTTCCCCCATCTATCTCCCCAGCTAGATGACCACGAAAACGAATGGAAATCGAAACTGATGAGGATGAGGAGGTAGGGGCATCTCCAGGTAAGAAATAGAGAGATAAGAGAGGCACCCAAGAATCAATGGGGGTGACCTTAGCTGTGACTCACTATATTGGAACCTAAGGATGCCACCTTCTGTAGCTAGACAGGAACCCCAGTAGATCTATAGAGATACCAGCCCACCCACAAAACGTTCAACCCAGTTCAACCCAAAATTTATCCTGTCTACATGTAATGCAGGCACAGGGAGGGAGCAGAGACTGAGAGAATCAATGAGCAACCCAACTTGAGACCCATGCCATGGACAGGCAGGAATCCCTAACACCATTAATGAAACGTTGTTATGCTTACAGACAGTAGCATGTTGTTCTCTGAGAGGCAGCACCCAGCAGCTGACTCAGACAGAAACAGACACCCACAGCCAGACAGTGGATAGAGTTTGGGGACTCTTAGGAAGAATAGGAGGAAGGATTTCAGGCCCCAAAGGGGATAGGAACTCCCTAGGATGACCAACAGAGTCAACTCACCTGAACCCTTAGGTCTCTCAGAGTCTGAACCACCAACCAAAGAACATACACAGCCTGGACATAGCCTCCCTGCTCATATATAGCAGATGTGCAGCTTGATCTTCACGTGGGTCCTAAAAAACTGGCTCATTAGCTATCCCCAAAGCTGTTGCTTGTAAGTCAGATATGTTCTACTAGTTGGGCTGCTTTGTCTGGCCTCAGTGAGAGAGGAAGCACCTAGCCTCAAAGAGACTTGAAATGTCAGAGAGGGGGATATAGGACTCTCCCACCACTCAGAGGAGAAGGGGAGGAGGAAAGGATTGTGGGAGGGATTAACAGGAGGAGCAGTAAGTGGGGCGTAAAGTGAATAAGTGAATAAGTAAAATACAATAAGATTATATAAAAAAGATTCCAATGTAGCTTTCATTAACATTCAGCTGCACCTCATCAGAATCTACAAATTGAGTCAACCTCCATGCAGGATGAAGGTCACCACACAGCCTCTAGATAATTTTTCAATGCTACATTCTATACACATGTTTTTTAGTTCATTTCACATTATCCAACAATATTACACATAGCCCTTGAGCATCATAATATCTACTTTGCCAGCTAAATGATTTATAGTTCCTATTGGCCACAGGCTTATCATTATGTGTGAGTTCCTAGATCATTCTTTGCAGCCCTAAGGGATAGTTCCTTATAACCTATCACCCACTTCTGGCATAATATACACAGTATTTCATGCAAAGCCTTTGATCTGTGATAAAGTATAAAGTCTTCAGCAGGCTAATCCTATAATGTGTTGGCTACTACATGATTCATTCAGTCAACCTATGCCTGTGTGTGCTTATTCTAGACACAACAAATGCAGAGGGAGCATCCTCCTGCCCCCAAATGTCAAAGATGACCCAAATGTACTCTATAAATCCTTTTTCAGAACCAGTCATTTTAGTCCAGGTGTGAAACTGAAGAATACCCAACCATTTTCCTTATGGAAAAATAAATGACTAACACGAGGAGTGGAGGACTTCTGTCATCTGTGAAGAGCATTAACTTCAGCATCACATACATATGTGTGACAAGGAGTATCTTCAACATTGAACTGGAGAAAGAATATGATGGTTTTGGGTGTGGTCTGTTTGGAAAAGAATGTTGCATCAACATGTTTCCATGACAGATTCATCACCACATATGGAAGGCTGGGGACTCAGCTTGCTAAAGCCTCTGGTTGAGTAACGCTTTCCCAACAACCTATCCTCCATATTGTACCTTTACTGGGATAAATTGTTGTTGAATGTCAGAGTTCTGAGTAATTCTTGTACCTAGTTTTATGTATCTCAATCTAATTTTCTTTCCCCATGGAGTAGCCAACAGCCATGTGGATCAAATTTCAGCTGCATTGCCAGACATCAGTTAGTATTTGCCTCACTGCTGAGCTCATATCTACAAGGAAGGGTCTTTTTCTAAGGAAGCTTTGATCCTAGTGCAGAGAATGTTGTGTTCAAGTTGTCGGTGGCATTCTTTGCCCCTCCACAGTTCTCTCAAGGGTGCTGTCAGAGAAGAAGAGGCAATCAAACATAGAAGCACTATTGCTGGGTCAGAGGCTAGACAAAACCAAGACCTATTCACAAATAAGAAACCAAAGAGAAGGAAGAAAATGCAGCCCAAGATTGCCGTGGTTATATGGATGAGATGCAATGGTGGTTCACTTGCTTTGCACAGTTAGTGCTCCTGGTGCAGCAGTTCTGTCTGAGAGAGTCTTGTCCTGGTCTGTGCCCTGTTTGAGCTTCTGCTGGAGTATTTAAGACCTAGAGAAGGAAGAGAAAAAGGCCTGGTGAGGACCTGCCATGTCAGATTTCCAACTGACACTGCTCTAATCAGTAGGCCAATCCAGTATGACCTTTTAGTTGAGGTCATTCCCTGTACCCGCAAGGGAGAAGGGTCAGAGAGCACCTGGGCCTGGATTTTTTTCTTACCTTTTAAAAATTGCTAGAAACTGAACTGTGAACTACACACTGTACTAGTTTAAAAAAAAACAACCCCCTCCCACATATCTCCAATAATCCAGATGTATTATATTGAATAATAACAGTGTAGCAGTGACTGAATCTCAGTTTAGGAGATATGTGAGCAACCTAGAATGCCATATGGAGGTCCTCTGGAGATCCTGAAGAGCATTTTAGTGAAGCCTTTGACTATTCCTACAGCGCAGAAACCTGCTTTCCAGCTCTGCCACTAAGTTCCCGCATTAGGCTCATTCTGTCTCTGCAAGCTCTTCAGCGAGGTTGGAGCTCCTGAGCGTTTCTGTCTGGCTGCTCTCTAGCTTGCCCCCATAGCCACCAGTTGCTGTGCTTCCAGCTCTGGTTCGATCCTCCCTGAAGCCTTCCTTCATAGCCATAATCTCCCAGTTGTCCAAGTTCCCACCTTCCAGTAACCCAGTAAATCAAAACTCTGGATGCTTAAAGTTAACCAATAGATTTATATATATCAATAAAATCTCAATTCACAAGATGTCCACACAACTTAGAAAGTTATCCCAATTTTCCTAACCTTTAGATTTCATATCTATCTAGTTACTTGAAATCCTGCAGGTCTATGTCCACTGCCTTCCTCAATCTTCCCTGCATTTCTCCTGCGCCTGTCTCTGCCACCCTTAGTTCTGTCTCCCTTTTCCTATCCAATCACAGGCCTCCCAATGCAAATAGATTGGATATGGAAATGTCTGCCACATTTCACCCTTTCTGTTAGAATAAAAACAACAACAACAACAACAACAAAGCTTTGTGCTTCACCTGAGTACACTCACTCAGGAGGTAGCATTGCCTGATGCTAAACTACGAACAAAAAATGGTGAATCCCAGCCAGCATCCATGTTCCTCCCGCTCCTCCAAGTACCATCATCTCTTCAAGGGCCCTGATCCCCAGATAGCCTGGGACTAGAGTGCACAGTAGCCATGTAGCATCATCTAGAGGATGGTCAAATCCAAAGAACAGCCACATTCTAGAAGAGTCAAAGTACTTCTGAAAACCCTGACATCAACAGGGCCTCATGCACCTCCCAGAAGAAGACACCACCCTGATGTGTGCTTATATGCCCATGGTATTAAAAAAAAAATAAGCCATCAGCACATAGAGGGCAAAATCCCTCTGAGACAGGAGAGAAGATAAAACAGGTTTACAAAATCTCAATGTATCTCATGGACTCCAGAGCCCCATCATGGTGCAAACCTTTTCTATCTAGAGGATGATCCCAAGTTGGGAATGACAATGATTAGAGAGGTTCAGAGACTCTTCACACTTAGTAAAACTAATCCCAAGAGGTACAAATCCAAGAGCCTTGCCTCAAAGCAGGTTTCCTGTTAAGAGATAGACAGTACAGAACCTGAGCCCTCACTTTGGTTCAAAGACAAAGATGGTCAGATACATTCTGTGCCTAGTGCTGGGGTCTTGGTCCTGTTAGTCATTCACCAGTAGGATTGATTTACTTCAGTAATCTTTTTGAAATTATCTAAGGTCACATTTATCTCCTGGTGTGTTTTCTGAGGTCCCACACCACCTTCTGCCACTGCATCTTGAGCATCGCAGATTCAAAGTTCAGTCTGTGGTAGAGCATGGCCCAAGGAACAAATAATACTCTGAACTAAGGATTCAGGAATCATATGAATTCAGATTAAATCCTGGACATGCCATAACCTTGCTCCTTGGTGCTGGGTCCTCAAGGTGCTTATTAAACCTATTGTCCTGGGCCCTGGGGCAGCAGAGATAGGGAACCAAAAGGTGGGAGGGGACCTGCTTGAGCTCCCTGAGGGAGCTTGAAGAAATAGACTAGCTCTCCAAGAACTTTCCAGGAGCCTGTGCCACAGGCCTGGGTCTAACAGAAACCTGAGGTGATTGTTCTCCTGTTTTTAGAGAAAGGATTCTCAAACCTGGTATCTATGGCTACATGAATTCTCAAAGGACATAATCAGCATTTATGGGGAAAGGCTTTATAACCCCCCAGGAGACTCCAGTGTGTCTCCAAGGTGAGCACAGAGGTCATGTGCTCTGCTGCTCAGAGTGAGGTTCCCTGTCCTCATCACTATATACACTGGAAACTGAGTCAGGCAAATCATCAGGCCTAATTAATGCCACAGGTTCCCTGGATCTTAAGGGAAACACACACACACACACACACACACACACACAAATACAGTTAGAATGCCAAATAAATACAGTGATACAGCATTATCTCAGAGTACAATGAACATTATTAGAGAAAGGCAGTGATGACCTGCAGCCAACCCAGTCACACTGAGAGGCAGCATGTGGGACCAGGTCCCTCCAGCTCTTGACAAGACCAATTGGACCCAAAGCACCTCTATGTCAATTACAAAAAAAATGATTGGCCATAAACACACAACACCTAGCATTTTCCACAAGCTGACACCTATTAAGGCTTCTTAAAATGGGTGAGGAGAACCTACACACTACCTCTCTTTTCACCAGATTGATTCAGGCCGCAGACTCTGATTTACATTTGGAGGAAGCAAAATGGCTTGTGACCCCATCCAACTATCTGACCTTCGGGTTCTGTTGTGGGGAAAATTAAAAAAGGCCGCCACAGCGGCGGCGCAAGCCCGCCGCCGTGGCGGGTCCCCACATCAGGGAGGGAGATCCTACGGTTCCAGCGGCCTGAAGGCCTTGGCGGTGGCAGGCCCCAGTAACACGAGGAAGTCCTTGGTTCCAAAAAGGTTTATTGACATGACGGATAATAGATGGATCTAGGCATATCCCCCAAAAACTCAGGGCCGTCCCGAGTTATATAGGGAGGGAGAAAGGGGGAGGATTAGGGGAGGATCTGGGGGGGAGGAATGTTTAATTTGCTCTGCCCTCTGGCCTTCATTAGTATGTAAATCTCTAAGGCCTGAGGCCTATCGCCTAGGTGACTCTATGGAGATCTGTGACTGTTTTTCAGGATCTTAGGTGATGGGAGGGACCGAACTCCTGCCGGTTCTCATGAGGAATTCCACAGAGAATCTCGGGGTTCTAAGTACCTGCTCAACCATGACCCAGGATACCCTTATGCAGTCCCACATTCTGTGTCTATGATGCAAACAGGAAAGTGAGTGTGGGCATGAGGACAGCCTTAACTTGCAGCCTCCTGTGATGAGGGGAATTACAGAGTTAACATAGAAGGCTCAAGACAGTCTACAAAGAACTGGGCATAATGACTACCTATGCTTCAAATCCTTACTGGTGTAATGGGTCAGGATTCCACAAAGTTCATCACAGATCATTTTCTGGAGATAAATTATCAGGTTCTTCAGACTCTTCATGCTCTCTTCCTGCTCAGTGATGGTGGAGGGTTGGGGTGATGCCTTCCTAGCAGACTCTGTAGTTAGATAAACACAAGTAAACATGCATAGATGAGACAGAGCCAGGAGAGATAATGCTTAGTCCCAAACCGAAACCTGAGGAAGTGAGAATGCCAGAGACACTGAATCCCTGGAAGAGCAGGAAAGCTATCTTCAAGCTGGGCTCTTCAGCTATGTCTCTGTTCCCAACTACCATAGCTAGACATATGTCTCACTCCATAGTGCCATCCTGAAAATGCATAAGCTGGCCAAGACAGGATTTGCAGGACATTGTCAGCTCATGTCTGATGTGATGCAGGGAAGTCCTGGAGTCTATCCTGCTTAGCAACACCAAGCCCTAATCATGTATGTTCAAGGCCAAAGTGTCTGAGACTTTGATACATGATCAGTGGAGTATCCCTCCTTGTTCCTGGTATCACGTAGTCATGTATCCTACAGAAATCTGCTGTGGATAAAGTGCTTCAACACTCTTTGCCACTAAGAATGAAGTTAAAGAGTTCCCAGAAAAGCAGCTGCAGGCTTATCAATTTCTGATTCTCTGACTTCTTCTTCTTCTTCTTCTTCTTCTTCTTCTTCTTCTTCTTCTTCTTCTTCTCCTCCTCCTCCTCCTCCTCCTCCTCCTCCTCCTCCTCCTCTCCTCCTCCTCCTTCTTCTTCATCTTCTTCTTTGTCTTCTTCTTATTATTCTTATTCTTATTCTTCTCCTCCTCCTTCTCCTTCTCCTCCTCCTCCTCCTCCTCCTCTTTCTCTTCCTCTTCCCCTTCTTCCTTTTCCTCTTCCCCTTCTCCCTCCTTCTTCCTCTCCCTCTCCCCCTCCCCCCTCTTCCACCTTCTTCTTCTTTCTTTTTTCTTCTGAAATAGCCTAAGCAGCCTGTTTTTTAACCCTGTAGCCATTAAATGTCTCACAGGAAGTTGATGTCACCACAACACTGGTGACATCACAGAAGATTCTAGGACTCTCCTGGATACAAGAGATTGTTTAGGGAAGAGACTACTGATGATGTCACTGAGAATTGCCATGGCCTACCTGCTAACTAGCTCTCCACAAATTGACCAGTTTATGAGGTGCCCTTTCCTGGAGCCTCACCTGTGACCCAGAGGATACCCCTTGGCACCCTGCTTCCAAAACTAGAGATTTCTCTCTGTTTCATTACAAGTCAAGTGCTTTGGAAGGGGAAAGTTGGTTAGGACCTTTGAATGGGTAGATCTTTGTTGGACCCAAAGCTCTAGTGAACTTGGAAAACAGAGATTTTTCTCCATGATAAATCTACCCCCAGAGTCCATTCATGTGAGATACAGTCCATTACTCCAGGTTTTCCCTATTTCACAAAGACCAGTATCTTTGTCCTGCATATTTAATTTCATGCAAGTTGTGTTATATTTTCTTACTGTGCATGCCTTGAGAGTGGGCATTGTTTTTATATATTCATCCATGTGTTTTCATGAAATCTCTGTTTTTCAATCCCATATTTTGCAATGAAAAGCCCCTTGTTTTGGCAACATAGGTGATCAGATTCAGGGTGAATATCAAATTGTAAACTTTGTGTCCCTTCAAAAGAAAGTCCCATATTTTCACTTTCTCCAATACAACCAGACAAAGTTGACATCAGTGAGTAATGGTCAACGTGGACTGTAGGTTGCTGGTCTGTCATCACCTTAGCTATCACATCTCCAATATCTACCTTCCTGAGTTCCCAGGTCCAGGCTTTAGGGTCCTGGGGGTTGGACTATGATCCTGTATTGATACCAAGCCTAAGACACAGCAGAATGGGCAGGGAGTGGAAAGGCCTGATGAATGGTCAGTCCTGAATTTAAATGGGGCCATAAGTTTAGGAGGGAGTCCATTTAGCACTATCATCTGTGACTTTCGCCTTATTAACCTGGGTGTGCTGAATCCATGGTAAAATGCCACCTAATCACACAGGTATAAGAGTGGAAAAATCATGTAAGTCCTTTCCAAATTGATTGCACTGAATTTGTTTACTCCCTCCAGCCATGCAGTATTATTATGACAAGGGTCAAAAGGCGGCATGTTGGGGAAGTCAGAAGTTCACTGAGTCTCTCAGGTAGTCAAATGAATAGTCTTTATGGGGAATTGCCTGGATAATGAGAATGATATGGTTAGAGATTTTGGCCAACTGCTGATCTCTGAGCCTGCGAAGCAATGGGGGAGGTATCCCAAGCATAATATTATACAGTTGAATTCCTCCCTATATAGGGTACCAGTAGACCCAAAGTAAGAAGGAGGCCTATCTACCCTTCCATGGACTCTAATGAGAGTTTTGTAATGTTTTCTTTAATGTCTTTTTCTTCATTTGCATGTTGCCAGATCTCTGAGGTCTGCATGCACATTAAAGGTTCCCATGTAGGCATTTATCATTCACTATTAACTGACAAATTTTGGCTATGAATGCTCAGCTATTTCGTGACACAATTCTGAGGGAGTGGTAAAATTGTTGGACCAATACATGGAGGAGCTTTTTATCCTCCCTTTGAGATTTTCATTCTAGTGGAGAAAGCACCTTCCCACCTAGAAAAGATATCATTAAAGACAAGCATATACTCTTATCCTCCCCTAGCAGGTTAGATATCAGGGAAATCAGTTTCCCACAATTGACTGGAGTGTTGGCCCCTTATATGTGCTCCATTCATGGAGAAGTACCTGTATTTTAGATTTACTTTACTACAGACTTGGCATATTGCTTAGACATTTCAGGCCAGTCTGTCAAGTCTAACATATGTTAATACCTTGTTCTGAGCAACTCAAAAAGTATGTGGACACCAGACAGGTAGCTTGGTGATGGTTAGTTACTATAACCTGGCCAACATTTTCTTGCAGAGTGATCCTTTCCTTTGGTGTTCACCACCAACCTTCTGGGTCAAACTCTTCTTTTGTTCTTTTTACAACTTCTATTTCCCTTTTGTTATACCATGGAATCCCAGGCATCACTGGGTATGTCTCCAGAATGTTATGAGGCCCCAGTGTTCTTTGGGCCCCTTGTTGGGTAGCCACATCTCTGCCTGGATACCTCTGGCCTCAAGAAAGACATTAAGTTGATGTCCTCAGCATTGAAACAAAGGAACACATGGAGGAAAGCAAATAGTTTCCAGGAGAGCCAAGAATTCATCTTTGTTTTTAATTTCCTTTCTGTCAGTAGTGAGGAGCCCTATTTCCCTGAAGATCATACCGTGCACATGTCCAGTAACAAAAGCATAGTAACTTTCCTGGTATGTGATGATACATCTTCCTTTTCACTATCTATTCTGGCTCTAAGGCTTGAGTCCAAATCATTTATTTTACAGTAACAGATAAAGTCCCTGTGTACCTGGTTCTTAATGAAAGTGCCAGCATTCATGAAGAACAATGCATCAGAATCAGTCATGGGGTGTGAGGGTGTCCACTAGGTCTATACAGATGCCTTGGACCATGGTTGTTTCCTCATGTAATCATTGATGAGCATTTGTGCGTCATCATCTGGCAAGAGATTAGCAGTATTGATGGCAGTACATTTTTTCAAACCAGTCTCCAGGTTGGTTTAGGAGTCTGCTATGTGCATTACACAGCCAGAGTTCAGGTGTTCTTTTGAGGAAAGCCAGAACTTCATGGATGGTTATGAGTATAAGATCCTGACCCAGAGTTAACTTCTCTGCTTCTTTCACTAGGATAGGGGTAGCCACCACAGCTCTTAAACATGTGAGCCAGCATGAGGTTTTAGGTTCTAGTAGTTTGGACAGATATAACACAGGGTGATTCCATGGCTCTAAAGTATGTGTTTAAACACCCTTTGGTCTTATCCATGGCTTGAGGTCAGTATTTCCATTTTGGTCAAACCTCAGGAAAAGTATATATAGCTTGATCAGGCTAGCCCCTTTTGTCCTGGGAATTCTTTTATTCTTGCCCATTGTGTTAAAGCTTGTCTCTAACTACATCAACATGTTGGCAGCCAAAATACATGACTTGAAACTGAAAATGGACCCCCAGACAGAGTTATTAATATAACAGGCTGGCAAGCCAAGGACTGGTAAGATTCTGCGCAGAGCCCTACCAACCTAAGACAAAAGTGCATTGCTTTTGATAATGCATATTCCACGATGGGTAAGGAAGGCATTCTTGTCAGAATGTCCTAAGACAGGCTCAGTCTGGTTTATGCAATAAACAAGGGGGAGATGTGGAGAGCTTTTGGGGCTGTCTGGCAGGAATCTGACATTGGCCAAGGACAAGGAAATGAGCAGCTTGGAAGGAATCTTACATAGGCCAAGGACAAGGAAATGGGCTGCAGGCAGGATTTTTACATTAGGCTAGAACAAAAAAGTAACTTCAGGGAGAAATCTAAATCCTAGGCTAGAACAAAGAAGTAATTTCAGGCAGGAATCTGAAACTTGAGCTAGAACAAAGAAGTAGGCGTCAGGCATGAAATGACTTTGGTCTAGGACAGGGTCATCCTGATAAACCCTTAGAAATAGTGATCACAAGAGTGATCATGAGACTCTGTTTATTGTCCTGCATGTTCTTATCTGGGTTTATTGTCTTGCTTGTTCCTTGACTATTTGCGTCTATTGTATTATTGCTAGTTCTTCAACCTAGAACTGACCTAAATACTTGCATGTAATTTAAATAAATGGTATAAAACCAAAAAGGAGGAGGAGGGATGGGATAGGGGATTAAACAGGGTGGGTGGGTGGAGAAAGAGGATAACATCTGAAATTTAAATAAGTAAAATATTGAAAGAAACAAAACAAAAAACAAACAAACAAACAAACAACAAAAACAACAAACCACCCTTTGTAGTAACTTCTGTTTCATGGATAAACAAATGAAAGGTTTTAGAAGCATCTGGAAGTTCTAAGGCTGGATCCAAAATCATCTGTCTTTAAAGTCTCAAACACATTTTGTTCATTCATTCTTGATTAGGGGATCAGTCCCCTCATTTGTGCTCCTATATAGAGGCTTTGCTATTTCTGCAAACCCTGGTATCCAGGGGCTACAACACCCAACCACATGGTAGATCATTCAAACCTGTCTCTATGTCTTGGCGTTAGAATCTGTACAGTGTCAGCAATCCTTTGCTGAGCTCCTTTGCTTCCCCTCAATTGGTATCTAATATTGGTATCCTCTTATGAACAAAGTTGGACTTTCTTAGCTGACACTCTGTACCTATTGTCTGTACCTTGTGTAGCAGTTCCTCCCAGGCCCCTTTACAATCTCTTTCAGGTTGAAAAGCCAGGAGGAAATCATGTATATACTGTAAGTGTAGGGTCCTGTGAAACTTCTGACAAGAGGGCAGGAGGTCAGCACTTAGTATCTCATCAAAGAGGGCTGGAGAAATTTTAAGTCCTTGGGAAAATCTGGTCTAAGTAGGTTGATCACTTTAACCTCCCTCTGGATCTGTCGTTTAAATTTTAAATGAATCACCTTTGCCTAAGGGTAGCTTGAAGTTGATTTTCTGGATGTGTCATGTAGTGCAGAGGCACATGGTTTTTGGCTTAGTCAGACTCATGTGGTGTTTTGCTGAGGCCAGACTCTTAGGAGGACACATTATGTTTAGAGAAAGTATAAATAGGACTCATGGACAGTGATGGGGAGCTTGCATAGCTAGATTTGCAAAACTTCCTTGGTCTCGATTTTTTGTCTCCACTGCTCTTCACTTTTTTGAGAGAGGCAAGGCAGAGCATGTCTACTGGTGTCTCAGCTGCTTCTGGTTGCTCACACTGACTAGTTCAGATTTGAACCCTGGCTGTTTCTGTTGGATCTTGTCACTGCTGCTGATTCCTGTTTGGTATCCTGACACTACTTGCTAAGGGCCAGCCCCAGTGGGGTATTCTTTTTTGTCAGTTCTTCTTGAGGCAGCAAAAGTGGAAGAGTATTGGTGGAGGGTACGACTTTGTCTTAGGAGATATGGATGTGAGACTTTGTCTTACAAGATATTTATTATTGTTGTATAATAATAAGTAGTTCACTTATCTAAGCCTAAGTTACTTTGCTACTGGAGCTGACCTGCCTTCTGTGTTCCTCTAGCCCAGAAACTGAAGTCTCTGGGACTTACCACCTCATAGTAAAACAGCAGGAGATAAAGGATTTATTGCTAGAGTGTTTTCTTTTTTTGTCAGATGCTTCTTGCTTGTTTGACAAGGGGGGTGTTTGAAGTAATAAACTATTGAACAAGAAGAAGAGAATAACACTTGCAGAAGGAAAAACTTTTACATAGGCAAATATGCATAAACTTAAATTCATATACAGATTCACGCATGTACATTTATTTATACATTTCCATTCAAACCAGTTGAGTCCAGCTTGCATGCATTCTCAAAATTACATACTTACACACACACACATGCATACATTCTTACAAACACACACACACACACACACACACACTTACATATGCATATAGAGAAAAAGACCAAGCATTGGTGCATAAAGAACTCATTCATTCTGGATGAAAAATGAGCTCCAATCTTTATTGCATAAAGAAAGAAAACGCTTCTACCCTTTTAATGCTAAATGTACTAAACCCAAGTCTGTAAGAAAGCTTTGTTACTTTAACAAGACTCAGCCTGCCTTGTTATTAAGAAAGGACCTGGTCTGTCCACGGTAAAGAGAAGCCTGCCTGCTCCTTCTGCTCTCTGCAGCTTCCTCTTTCCTCATTCCCTCTGCATTTTGCAAACTGCTTTCTTAGGTTTTTTTTTTTTTTGGTTACCTATAATTTCTAAGTTATTCCACTCTGCATTCTCCTTCTAATCTTGCTCTCTCCTCCTGCTCTGATGTCACAATAATGCTTTAACTCTCCCAATGCTGTGACTATACTTTTAAGTTCTTCTTGATTTCAGTTCTGTCTAAAAGAAATGTTCTGTCTAAAAACTTCTCAGCTCAGTTCCCTCTCTGCTCAGTTCTGACTCTTCTCTTTGTACTCAGCACTTGAAACTTCTTTCAGAATACATAATCACATGTTAAAAAGTTCATCACCAGTTCACACATAAAATCAAATCATAAATTGAAATAGAAGTTTACAACAGAGAATGTTTACATGCATATCCATTAGGAGTAATTATCTGGCTAAACATCCATCACCTGTCACAGCTCCACAGGTTCACTGAAAGTTAAAAACCATAACTAAGTTTTTAGTGGAGTTTTGTATAGATAAACTCAGCCAATATTTTATTTTCTGTCCTTGCACCTATAATAAATCATTAGTTCCCTTACTATGATCTTTGGTTAATTGTTTTACAACCCTTGGAATGTGCTGTGAGTAGGAGAAAGTCTGATTACTCTGTAGAAGCAATTAACTGGTCACACATGGGAGACTGCCAATTCTCACTGAAATTTTAACAATCAGAAAACAATCCAACAGCAGTTCCACTATAAAAGAGCTTAATAATCACTGATGAAATTTTAAGATGTCTTATAGGATCATTATTAAGAAGTCATCTATTTGTCTATATGGCATGACTATAAGCAGTACATCTTTGTAGATCTGCAGATATCTGTTCAAAAGGCTGGACTAATACATAGTGATTGTTATATATGTTTAATAATAACAGGAAATGCATATTAATAGCAGTAATTTTTCCTAAAATAAATTCTCTAGGGCCTTACCTAGAGATCAAATCTGTCCTGGCTTATAATCCGAAGCAGACCATCTCAAGAAGGTCACCTACTTCTTATTAGCTTGTCCTATGATGGCTGCTGACAACTACTGAACTGAAATGCTGATATACTGACAATGGAGATTGGAATTGCCCCCAAAGAACTACTTCGAAACAGGTCCATATCCCCTTGTCTTGTTTATGATCTTTTCTCTCCTACCTTTGGATGGTGGGCTTAAAGGTGGTTCAAAGCCATTGAGAACTTTTAATAAAATTAGGTTTTAAAAAAATCTAAGCCTACACTGGCTGAATAATGCATGCTTCAGGTCCAAGACAGTCTACACTTAATTCTCTTGAGGAATCAAACTCATGAGATTGTATGAGTAACTGTGGGGTAGATGGTCTCAATCTTGTTATTCACTTAACTTAGATCATGAAGAATTCTATAATCAAAGGTCCTAGGTTTATTCACAGGTAAGAGTGATACATTTCAAAGAGGCTGGCAGGGCATCAGGATGCCTGTCTCACTGAGCAGGGCAATATGGAATCTAATTCCCTCTTTTGCTTCTAGAATAATTGATATTTTTTTAATCTGGTCAAGGGTAGCAGAACTGGTTAGTTGAACAATTATAAAAATGTGGTTTAGGATCAGTCCTGGAGTATTATTTTCTACTCATACCCTTGGGAATCAGGAATCTTTACTGCAACTCTCAGAAATAATTCAACTGTATCTTCTGATTGGTGGCAGAACTTTCAGCTAGATAATACATTTTTTAAAAAATGGAAAAATACCTATTTTGGTATCTGGAAGTCTAACTGTGCCTCATTAAAGAAAAGATGGTCGTAGCTTTCAGTTTAAACAAGAGGTCTCATGCTGGGGCAATCAGACATGACAAAAATAACTGGATCATTGTCCCTTTCCCAAGGTCCATACAATGTTTGGTGGCCCAAGAGTAGTAAGGTAGTTTTCCTGTTGCCTTTTGAACTCCAATATTTTGATCAGTCAATTGCTCTCAAGATTCTTAAGGAATTAATGTGTCATCCTGGTGCTTGCTTTAGCAGAACATACTTTCTTCTCTGCTTTAGTGAAATGTTCCTTCACAAGTCTGCCTTCCTCTCTCACCTGTGTTCACTTCAGGAAATCACTCCTTAGTGATTTTTCCTTAATCTTTCACCTATGTCCACTTCAGGAAAATATTCCTTCATGTGTTTCCCTCAGCAAAACACATTCTGAGACAACTGACTTTCCAAAGAACCCTTAATTTCCACTTCAGAAAGTAGCAATAAATGAGCCCTAACAGTAACTCTGCTATACTCATAGGTCAATGCCTTCCTCAGCCATCATCAGAAAAGTTTGCTCCTCCCCCTGCAGTATATGACATCAAATACAGAAACTTTCAGGTAGTCAATTATACAGAGAGAAATAAATTTCGTGTTTGCTATCCCAATTCTACCATATTGGATTGCTAGCTTATCCATGAAGTTTTTTCAAGTAAATTGAGCAGCCACTGCTGACTCCTGTGAACTGAACTGCTGATTTCCTGACAAAGCATATAGGGTTTTCTTTAAAGAACCCTGTCTAAATAGATCCACTTCCCCCTTATCCTTTCTTCTCCACTACCCCTGGTAAGTGGTACACTAAAATATAGGTTAGAATGTTCAAGAGCCATCATTAAAGAGGCCATATAACTATGTAAACTATGTAAACAAACTCAAAAAAATCACATGATCATCTCATTAGGTGCTGAAAACTCCTTCATCAAACTATAACACCCCTTTATGATAGAAGACTTGAATTGATCAGGAATTCAAGGCACATGCCTAAATATATTAGACACAACATACAGCAAACCAACATCCAACATCAAATTAAATGGTCACTATGTTCATAGCAGCATTATTTATAATAGCCAGAAGCTGGAAAGAACCCAGATGTCCTTCAACACAGGAATGGATACAGAAAATATGGTATATTTACACAATGTAGTATTACTCAACTATTAAAAATAGTGAATTGGAGAAATTCTTAGATAAATGGATGGAACTAGAAAATATCATCCAGAGTGAGGTAACCTAATCACAAAAGAACACACATGGTATGTACTCACTGATAATTGGATATTAGCCCAAAAGCTTGCAATATCCAAGATGCGACTTGCAGACCACATGAAGCTCATGAACAAGGAAGACCGAAGTGTGGGTGCTTCTGTCCTTCTTAGAAGAGGTAACAAAATGCTCATGGGAGCAAATATGGAGACAAAGTGTGGGACAGAAACTGAAGGAGGGGTTGTCTGGAGACTGTTCCACCTGGGTTCCATCCCATGTGGAGTCACCAAAGGTAGACGCTGATGTGAATGTCAGGAAGTGCATGCTGACAGGAGCCTGAAATAGCTGTCCCCTTTGAGGTCTGCCAGAGCTGAAATATACAGAGGTGGAAGCTCAAAGCTAACCATTGAGCTGACCATGTGGTTCCCAATGGAAGAGTGAGAGAGAAGACTGAAGGAGCTGAAAAGGTCCTCATGAGGAGAGCAACAATACCAACCAACCAGAGCTCCCAGGGCCTAAACCACCAGCCTGGGAGTACATAAGGAGGGGCCCATGGCTCCAGATCTATATGTAGGGGAGGATGACAGTGTCAAGCATAGGTGGGTGAGGAAGTCCTTGGTCCAGTGAAGGCTGGATGCCCCAGTGTGGGGGAAATTGTGGGTGGGGAGGTGAAAGTGGGAGGGTGGGTGGGGGCATATCCGCATAGAAGCAGGAGGGGGGATGGGATAGGGGGTTCCTGGGTGGAGGGGAATGGGGGTTTCGTCTGAAATGTAAATAAAATAGCCAAAAAAAAATTCAGGCAATAACAGAGCTTGCAAGGATGTGGAGAAAGTAAAACATTCCTCCATTGCTGGTGGAATTGCTAGCTGTTATCAATAACTTTTGAAAGCAATATGTATGTTCCTCAGAAAATTGGAAATAGCTCTACCTAAAAACCCAGCTATATCACTCCTGGGACAAAACATGCTCCACATATAACAAGGACACATGTTCTACTGTGTTTATAGCAGCCTTATTTATACTAGCCACATGCTGAAATCAACCCAGATATACCTCAACATGGATGGATACAGAAAATGTGATACATTTACACAAAGGAATACTATTCAGCTATTAAAAGCTAGGACATCATGGACTTTGTTGGCAAATGAATAAACTCGAAAATAGTGAAGTAACACAGATCTAAAATGACATTATATGGTATGTACTCACTGATAAATGGATATTAGCCCAAAAGTTCAGAATACCCACCAAACAACTGACAGATCACATGAAGCTTAACAAGTTGTTAGGCTAAATTTTACATGCTTCAAGCCCACTTAGAAAGGGGAACAAAATAATGATGGGAGACAGAGGGATGGAGGGACGTGGATGAGGGCAAAGAAAGAAGAAAAATAAGGGGGAGTACAAGGTATGGGAAGAGAGAGGAGAGAGGTAGAGAGGGTCAGGGGAATGAATTGCAATAAGTAGCAGTGGGGGGGGGGACTTAGGAAACCACTAGAAAGTTCCAGATGACAGGATAGGAGAGGCACCCAGAACCCAATGGGGATGACATTCCCTGAAAAAGCTAGCAGCAGTGAGATTTGAAATTTAAACTAATAAAATGATAGATAGATAGATAGATAGATAGATAGATAGATAGATAAAAATAGAAGTTTACAACAGAGATATTTACGTATGTCTTCATTAAGACTAGATAATCATTATGTCAAATAGGTTCATTGAAAGTTAAAATCTATAATTTTTGTGACTTAGTATTGAAATTTCATATAGATAAATTCAGTCGATATTTTATACTTTGTCTTTGCACCTATATAGTTTTCTTTATAAAAATTTTTTTAAAAAATAAAAAAAGTGTTTCTACTCTATTAGGTTTCTGTACGATGCCTTAAATGGCCCTCAGTGTTAGCTGTCACCCTCTATTTCCTTCCATTGTCTCCCTATTCCCTGTGCCTTCTCATTTGACCTTCCTATTCCAGACACTGTCCCTCAGCCATCCATAAGCAAATTTCTATATCCCAAAATTATAGCAATCTGTCCCATTTCCCTAGTCCCTTTCTTTATATTGAGCACATAGCTATACAGATTGTAGAATTAACAGCTAACATCCACATATAAATGAACATATACAGCATTTGTCTTTCTCAGTCTGGCTTACCTCATCCACAATGACATTTTCTAGCTCCATTCACTGTCCTGCAAATTCATGATTTATTTTTTCCTTTTTTATCTAATAATCAGTAATCCGAAGTGTAAATACACCACATTTTCTTTTTGTATTCATCTGTTGAAGGACAACTTGAATATTTCCAATTTGGAGTATCATCATAGAACATCAATGAATATGGTTGAGCAAGTGTCTCTATACTAGGAAGAATCAACATCTGGATATATGTCCAGGAGTTATATGTTGAGGTATACCAATCCCCACCTTCCTGAAGAATTATCACACTGATTCCCATAGTTGCTGTAGAAGTTTGTATTCTCACCAGGAGTATATGAATGTTCCCCTTGCTCCATATCCCAGACAAAATGAGTTGTCACTAGTGTTATTAACTTTAGTCATTCTGATAGGTGTGAGAAGGGATCTCAGAGTAGCTTTGATTTGCATTTCTGTGATGTACAAGGATGCTGAATGTTTCTTATGTGTTTCTCAGCCATTTGAGTTTCTTCTATTGTGAATACTCTGTTTATGGGTAGACCATAATATTGATGAATAGACTTTAAATGTTTTAATTGTTTGAGAATTTCAAACAATGTATTTTGATGATATTCCTCTCATTTATTCGACCCACATCATTCTCGCTTTCTTTGAATCCCACATTTGTATCTCTTCTACATGAAATTATTGTTTAATAACTCCATGAAAAACCCTTACAGAACCCTTGCAGCAGTCATCCCTCCACCAGAAGACACTAACTGTCAATAATATGACAGTTAGGAGTAGGAGCTCATGGACCCTTCCTACTCCATGCTTGACTGTCGACTGGCTTGATGCTGTCCAGATGACCACAGCTGCTATGTGTCATGAGGGCAGCTCTCCTGTCATATCCAAAAGATACTGTTTCCCTCTGATCTTCCCTGATGTCAGGCTCCCACAGTCTCTCTGTCCCTTCTTTCATGACAGCCATTGAGCCTTGTAGAAGGAGTATAACATAGATATCCAATTCATCATGGCTGAAATCAGTAAAACAAGAACAAAAATATAAAGAATCAACCAAAGAGTTGGTTCTTTAAAAATATTAACAAGACTGTCCCACCTTCTGGACAAAAGAAAGAAAAGTGTGGAACTAATAAAATTAAAGAGAAGAAAGGAACCATGGACAAATGATTTCCTGGATGTATTATATATACCAAGATAATGTGACTAATTTAAATAGTGCCATACTAATGACTAACATAGAGGCAGACAATAAAATTCCCCAACTGAAAGAGGACCATGACCACATGTATTCATTTTACAGTTTGATTCTACATTTAAAGAGTATTTAACATTTCTTAGACTATTCCATAAAATAGAAAAAAGGATCACACACATTAAAATTCTTTTTGAATCCAGTATTTCCCTAAAATTGACACACACACACACATACACACACACACACACACACAGAGAGAGAGAGAGAGAGAGAGAGAGAGAGAGAGAGAGAGAGAGAGAGACCAAGCTCCATGGTGAACCTATACAACACACATATTCTCAATAAAATCCTTGTGAACCAACTCAAGATCACATTAAAAATAATCTTCACTTAAATTTTCTTCAACCTAGATATATAGGGTTGACTTCATATACATAAATCAACAAATGTATTCTACTACATAAAATGACTAAAAGGCACAAATGACACCATCATCTTAGTAGTTGCAAAAAAGGTCGCTGACAAAATCCAACATCCATTTGTGACAAAGGTCTTAAAGAAGCTATAGATATCAAGGATATATCACAACATAATAAAGGCAGTGTGAATCAAATCCACAGCTAGCATCATGCTAAAGAGAGAAAAATTCAAAGCAACTCCACTACAATCAGGAACAAGACAAGAATATGCACTATTTTCATACCCAGTCAGTATAATATTTGAAGTCGTAGCTAGACAATAAGACAACTGAATTAGACCAAGGCAGTACAAATGGAAGAGGAAGAAGTAAAAATATTCGTATTTGCAGATGATATTATTCTATTTTGAAAACTCTAAAGATGTATCACAGTCTCTCAAGACTGATAAATACATTCATAAAAGCAGTAGAATACAAGATGAACATACAAAGGTCAGTAGCCTTCCTTCATACCAATAAAAATCATACTGAGGAAAAAAAATCTGGGAAAAATTCACCTCACAGTAGTCTGAAATTATATAATAAAATATTGTAGATTAAAATATTTTAAAAAGCATAAGAATTGTGAAGTACCCAGGAGCGATCCTAAATACAGACAAGACTACTGAAGCTGATGTTCTGAACGACCTCAAAGACTTAAATAAACGGAAGCTTTGTTGTCCCTTTCCTAGTGCTGCTGCCTCCAACCCTGCCTCTTCCACACAAGGAGAAACTTCAAATCATAAAATAAAGCATTTTTGATTTGAAAGCAATTGGATACTTCTAGTTGTTGTTTACAATAAGAGCACACGGTGGTCTTCCCTCCTTTCTCCTGTCTAAGGGAGGAAGTTTCTTCCATCTCATGATGCATGGAGTGAGCAAGAAGTGGTCTGGAGAAGTTCAAGGTCAAAATCAAATGACCTGGGAAACCCTCTCTTTCTGTCAGGTCCAATGTGTTTGCTGTACTAGGCCTTTTTTCTTTCTTTTTAAAAGCTACTCATTCACACTCTCTTATAGTCATTTCAGGAATAACTATTGCTAGACATATTATACTTATTTGAATTTCAATTTCCACTTTGAGAGAAAGAGCAGACTGCTTTGTAATTGGTTTCTTAATCCTCACCATGTCCCTCAAAACATGAGAGAGAAGTTATTTCATCATATTTGAGAAATCCAAGGTCATAAAGATCTCCCTAATAGTCATCATGACCATGAGAACTAGAGATAACTAGATGTATCTTTTCATCATACTCATTTCTCTATTTCTCTTAGTGTAACATTATACTCATTCCTTTATATCTCTTAGTGTAACATTTGCTCAAGAATATTATTGAAGCAGGGAATATGATTGTGATTGCTATTCTTGGTTTTCAACTTGGACTTCATCTGGGATTAATTAAAACCAAAAATAGAGGTCACAACTGTGAGGGATTTCTGCTTAATTTGAAATCTAGATCTTTGAGGTAGGAAATCATACCTTTAACCTGGAAATTTAATCCAGATATAATCTGGACCATTCCTTCTTCTGGAAGTCTAAATGAGGACTGGAATAAAGAAGCTTTTATTTGTAGCCTGCTTGCACTCACCTTTCTAGCATGTCCATTCCTTCAACGGCATCAGAGCCTGCTTATTGAGGATTCAACCACATACTGAAGACACAATGAGACATCCAGCCTCATGGACTGAGCAACCTCTAGATTCTTGGACTCTCCATTCATAATCAGGCATTGTTGAATTATCTGGTCCATAGACTGTAATCATTCTAATAAATCCCCTTTCTAAGTGCAGACAGGTTCATCCTATAAGTTCTGTTATGGATTTCTGACTACTACACCAGGAGTCTAGAGGACAGCCTTTAGAGCAGTGTGTGTCTCATAAGAGTCTCAGCTCAGTTATATTCCCAGTGGCCACATTCCTGTAACCTGTTTTTGGTGAGATGCTCTGGTGCAGACCTTCTTAGTTTCTATAGCTTCTTGGCAGCAAAATTAAAATAGCCAAAGAAACCTCTGAAATGAAACACACTGTAATATATCTACATTAAGTACATCAGATGCAGAAAGTATAGCCTAAGCAAGAAATGGGAAACTAGATGTCTTAGTTTCTTTGGGCTACGACCATGCACCCCCAACACCATTAAAACCAGAGGACAATTTGTGGGAGGTTTGTTCTTTCCTTAAACCATGTGAATCCCAGGGAAGGAGCTCAGGTTTGGAGAGTTGGCAGCAAGTTCCTTTACTTGAGACAACTCACAATCTAATCACCTCAGTCATGGAACTGAAGAAGCTTTGTGTCTATACTGATGTTCTCTGTGTATATCCCTCTGTCATTCATAAAGAATAGATTCGTTTTTGCCCTTGGTCTGACAGCACCAATCTGGAGACACATGGGATTACTTCCTCCACACATTACCTCTCTGACACATAGCCAGTCTAAGAAGTCATAGGATTCATGGGGGCTTCACAAGAATCACTCATCTGGGAGAAACATTTCCTAATATACTGTGAGATCTACTGTGGTAAAAGATCAGCATCTACCACCCCTCTCCCTTTCTAGTCTTGGAAGGAAGCATTCTCCACCAGAGGCTTGTGGTCTCTGCTATAGGCTCCTTCCCCACAGGCTAGTCTGAAGCTTGCCCTTAACACTGCTTAGATGGTATATCATCGTGATTTATTTACCATCTCCACCCCAGGAGAGTTTCTCAATTCTGCATTTCATCTGATGGGCCTCATCTGCATTGTCACCCAGGATGAGATATGAGAGATCTGCTCCAACCCTGAAAATGCTGAGATGCTGAGCCATGATCCTCAACCCACAAATGCCCTACATACATGCCTGGCAGTACAGGCCATTCACATGACTGCCCCAGTATGTGTCCCTACAGGTCTCAAGAAACTTCTCACTTTGTTTGGGTGTGATCCAGTCCAACTAATACACCAAACAAGGAAGGACAAAAGTCCATGGCAGCGCCTGGAGACATAGCTTATCATTTTGAGAATTTGTATCTCTGAGGACCAAAAGGGCAATAAACAATCCTCTGTCACTTCAGTTCAGGTGGAATCCAGTGCCCTCTGCTGGCCTTTGGCAGAATTGCATGCATATATTGCACAGACCTATTGCAGATAAAAAAAATATATAAGAGAAATAATTCAAAAATGGAAACAACCCCAGCCAAAAAAAAGTATCAAATACATTGTGAAGGCCAACATCACAAAAATCACCATTGTCAAGAACTACAAACAAACCAACAACAACAATAAAAAAAAATCAATCTCCCCAAAGGTCTTGGAATTCATTATCTCTGGTCTGCAGTTATAGATGATGTTATATTTCAAGAAACCCAGAGGCATACAGCTCTTGTTTCCTGTTTTTTTATACTCCATTATTGAATGTTTGTATCTCCTGGGACATATTAGAGAAATACGGCTGTATTACTCCTTTCTTTGTCCAACATGATTATCCACAGAAAAGTACATTATAGTGGTAGCTAAATTTATGAGCACACGGATACTTTTTTTCATCATGAAGTTGGGATCCACAGAGTTTGACACACTACATCAAGAATACAGCTCTGTGTAGCTCTGACTGACTCGGAACTGATTATGAAGCCTAAGCCACATGCGACTTTCAGAAAGCCATTGTTGCCTGATACAGGATGGAGAACCACACACGAGTACAGGAGGTTCTTATGAGTGAAATGTTAGAAGTTATGTTTTTATTCATATGAATACATTAATTTTATTCAAAAAACATCTGAAAGTGGTGAGTCAATGAGTAAAATGTATATATAGCCTGAGGAAAATAGCAAATTAATTACAGGAACAAAAAAGATAACAACAAAACTTCAAATGAAAACAAAGAAAACTAAACACATAAAGCAATCAAAGCTCAAACCAAAACACAAACACAACAATTAAGCTAAGTAGTATTCTCTCCTGCAGATTTTGCAGCAAAGACCTCCAGCCTGTTGCTGGCCTTGGAAACAGAGTAGAAAGGCAGTCAATGATGGTAATAATCTCTTCAAGATGAATGTAGCCATTACTCATTGGGTATTCTTGATGGACAAGTCCTCCCAAGGCTAAGCATGAGGCATGTTATGGATGATAGCTCAAAGCCTTTCAAATTCACTTGACTGATCTCCATGAAATTACTTTTGATGAACCATCAGGACACACAACAATTTACACTCTCAGACTCCTCCTGGATGCCCAACAGATCTTGATGTCCCTCAGCAATTCTCTGAAGCCCTCCAAAGGTGCACTCTTGCTGGGCCAGGCACTAGACAAAATCAAGGCCTCATCACATATAGGAAACCCAAGAAAAGTAAGAAAATGCAGCCCAAGTTTGCCATGGTTATTAGGAATGAGGTGCAGGAGTTGTTCACTTTCTTTCCACACTCAGTGTTCCTGATGGACAGTTCTGTCTGAGGGAGCTCTTGTCCTGATCTGTGCACTCTTTGAGCTTCTGCTGGAATATTTCGGATCTAGGGGAGTAAGAGACAAAGGCCTGGTGAGGACCTGTCTTGTCAGCTATCCAGGCCCCAGCAGTACTATTCATCAAGATAATCCAGTATGACCTTTCAGCTGAGGTCATTCCCTGCATCCTCAAGAGAGAAGGGTAAGAGATCCCATGGGCCTGCATATTTTCTTAGCTTTTAAAAACTACTAGAAACTGAACAGTGAGCCTCACATTACTTCAATATATATTATATTGAAAAAAAAACAGAGACAGCAACACCTGCCCCAAAAAGGGAATAACTGGGACCCATGGGGATCCAGGAATTCACTCCTGACCTGGAGCACTGGTTCCTTCCAGTCTTCACCCAAGCACTGAGCAGATCTTGGGCTTTAGCTCTAATCCCAGCAGTAACACCCACCCCAGAGAGTTATGACACTACCAAGAGAATAGGAAAGATAGACTCCAGTCAGAGACAGCACAAGTAGCACTAAGGAGATCCAGGTGGCAAAAGGCAAGCACAAGAACATAAGCATCAGCAACCCAGGGTACTTGGCATCATCAGAACCTAGTTCTCCCACAATAGAAAGTCCTGAATTCCCCATATCACCAGGAAAGCAAGATTCAGATTTAAAATCACTTCTAACGATGATGATAGAAGACTTTAAGAAGGACATAAATAACACTCTCAAAGAATTTGAAGAGAACACAGGTAAACAGGTAAAAGTCCTTAAAGAGGAAACACAAAAATCCCTTAAATAATTTCAAGAGAACACAACCAAACAGGTGAAGGAATTGAACAAAACCATCCAGGATCTAAAAATGGAAGATAAACAATAAAGAAATCACAAAGAGAGACAACTCTGGAGATAGAAAACCTAGGAAAGAAATCAAGAGTTGTAGACGCAAGCATCACCAACAAAATACAAGAGATATAAGAGAGAATCTCAGGTGCAGAAGATACCATGGAAAACATTGACAACAACTGTCAAAGAAAATGCAAAATGCAAAAAGCTCCTAACCCCAAACATCCAGGAAATCCAGGACACAATGAGAAGACCAAACCTAAAGATAATAGGTATAGATGAGAGTGAAGATTCCCAACTTAAAGGGCCAGTAAATATCTTCAACAAAATTATAGAGGAAAACTTCCCTAACCTAAAGAACTAGATGCCCATAAACATACAAGAAGCCTACAGAACGCCAAATAGACTAGACCAGAAAAGAAATTCTTCCCAACACATAATAATCAAAACACCAAATGCACAAAACAAAGAAAGAATATTAAAAACAGTAAGGGAAAAGGGCCAAGTGACATATAAAAGCAGACCTATCAGAATTACACCAGACTTCTCACCAGATACTATAAAAGCCAGAAGATCCTGGACAGATGTCATACAGACCCTAAGAGAATACAAATGCCAGCCCAGGCTTCTATATCCAGCAAAACTCTCAATTACCATAGATGGAGAAACCAAGCTATTCCATGACAAGACGAAATTTACACATGGTCACAGGGGAAAAGTTCCTGAACAGAACATCAATGGTTTATGCTCTAAGATCAAGAATTGACAAATGGGACCTCATAATACTACAAAGCTTCTGAAAAGCAAAGGACACCATCAATAAGACAAAGTGGCAACCAACAGATTGGGAAAAGATCTTTACCAATCCTATATCTGATAAAGGGCTAATATCCAATATATACAAAGAACTCAAGAAATTAGACTCTAGACAATCAAATAACCCTATTAAAAAATGGAGAACAAAACTAAACAGAATTCTCAACTGAGGAAACTTGAATGGCCTAGAAGCACCTAAAGAAGTGTTCAACATCCTTAGTCATCAGGGAAATGCAAATCAAAACAACCCTGAGATTCCACCTCACACCAGTTAGAATGGCTAAGATCAAAAACTCAGATGACAGCAGATGCTGGTGAGGATGTGGAGAAAGAGGAGGAACACCCCTCCATTGTTGGTGGGATTGTGAGCTGGTACCACCATTATGGAAAGCAGTCTGACAGTTCCTCAGAAAACTGAACATACCCAGCTATACCACTCCTGGGCATATACCCAAAAGATGTTCCAACGTACAACAGGGACACATGCTCCACTATGTTCATAGCAGCCATATTTATAATAGCCAGAACCTGGAAAGAACCCAGATGTCCTTCAACAGAGGAATAGATACAGAAAATGTGGTACATTTACACAATAGAGTACTACTCAGCTATTAAAAACATTGAGTTCACAAAATTCTTAGGCAAATGAATGGAACTGGAAAACATCATCCTGAGTGAGGTAACCCAATCACAAAAGAACACACATGGTATGCACTCACTGATAAGTGGTTATTAGCCCAAAAGCTCACAATACCTAAGATACAATGCTTAGACCACATGAAGCTCAAGGAGAAGAAGGAAGACCAAAGTGTGGGTGCTTTGGTCCTTCTTAGAAGGTGTATCAAAATACTCAACCAGACCTCCCAGGGTCTAAACCTCCAGCCTGGAAACACAAAGGGAGGGATTCATAGCTCTACCTGTATAGCTAGTTGAGTATGGCCTTGTCAGGCATCAGTGGAAGAGGAGGGCCTTAGTCCCTTAAAGTTTGGATTCCCCAGTGTTCGGGAATTCAAAAGTGGGGAGGCAGGAATAGGTTGATGATGGTGGCACACCCTCATAGAAGTAGGAGGAGGGGAAATGGGAAACAAGGTTTGGGGGGAAATGGTAGAGGGAATAACATTGAAAGGTAAATAAATAAAATATCCAATAAAAAAACAGATAATAAGTCTGGTAATTGTAGTCGAGCAATCGAGACTTTTTTGTCAACATTACAGAGATTTCATATAATCCTCAAGGACAAGGTATTGTGGAAGAGGCCCATGGAGCTTTAAAAAGATTGGTGAGACATACTGTTGCTGAGACAAAGAATGATGCCAACCTGTGAGCTTGCTGAGTGCCATGACAAGGTGACTGGGTAGCTGTATTGGACATATGTTCCTGACTCACCTTTGCTTGACTATATCCCAGATGGAACAAGCTGCCTTGCCTCAAATTTTTAGACCTTCTGGGACATAGAATCAAAAAGAGAAATTATAAAATCTCTTGTATTTTTTTCTTAAAGGTGACCAGCTATTAGGACTCAATCATGTACTGGTCTAGAAATCAATCCAATATTGGAAATAACAATCCACATTTGGAAGGCTGGATCTGGACATTGTCAGAGACATATTTGGAAGTTAGCTGTACTTCACTATGATGTTTATGATAGCAAGAGATAAAGTTGGGACAGGATCTGGATTTCAAACAAGGGTTAGTGCATGTTTTAACGCTCTTTTAATTGTCAAGCTAAAATTGGTTTTGTGTCTTCTATAGTATTTATTGTAAGTTGCATTGACTGTATAATTTCCAATTGTGTTAGTGTGTTGAAACTTGGCATGTCTGTTACAGGGGTCTATCAACCAGCTTTTGTCTTACTGCCTTTAGTATTAGAAAACCTTAATTCTCTGAAAAAAGCTTGAAAGTGCTAGAAGAAGTGAGTTAGGCTTTAAGCAGAAGCAAGAGGGTAGTGGGCTTGATTATTGCTGGTATAACTGCTTTAATTTCATTAATTGCTAGCACCACTGCTTCTCCAATAGCATTGACACAGGAGGTTAAGACACCTATTTTTGTTAACCATCTAGCAAAAAAAATGTTACTAATGTATTGAGTATACAAAAGGATTTATATAGGTATCTGGAACAACGGATGATACTCTATAACCTATTCAAATTATCTGAAGGAGGTTCGGGGTTCAAGAGTTAGGAGCCATCCCAAGTGTCATGACAAATATCATTGGAGTAGTGTTACTTCTAAAATTTACAATGATTGTCATTATAATTAGAAAAAAGTTTAAATACACCTGTAGGATTTTTGGCATAATTCTAACACCTCTCTGGGTGTGTTAACTTTGCATAGTATGATTATGAATTTAAAGAATGCTGCTCTGTTGAGCTTTGATGCTGCAGATAATGCTCATAAAATTATCCATGGGCTGAGGTCAATATTTCCATTTCAAGTACATGACTTGAAACTGATAATGGATCCCCAGACAGAGTTATTGATTTAAGAGGCTTGCAAGCCAAGGACGGGTAAGATTCTGCACATAGCCTTACCAACCTAAGACAAAATTACATTGCTTATGGTAATGCATATTCCATGATGGGTAAGGAAGGCTTTCTTGTCAGAATGACCTAAGACATGCTCAGTCTGGTTTATGCAATAAAAAGGGGGAGATGTGGAGAGCTTTTGGGGCTTTATGGCAGGAATCTGTCATAGGCCAAGGACAAGGAAATGGACTGAAGGCAGGAATCTGACATTGGGCTTGAACAAAGAAGTTATTTCAGGTAGAAATCTAAATCCTAGGCTAGAACAAAGAAGAAATTTCAGACAGGAATCTAAATCTTAGACTAGAACAAAGAAGTAATTATAGACAGAAATCTAAATCTTAAGCTAGAACAAAGAAATAGGCTTCAGGCATGAAAATGACTTTGGGCTAAGACAGGGAAGTAGGCTCAGATATGTTGATCATCCTGATACATCCTTAGAAATAGTGATCACAGGAGTGATCACAGGACTCTGTTTTTTGTTGTACATGTTCTTTGATTATCTGGGTTTATTGTCTTCCTTGTTCCTGCACTATTTGCATGTATTGTATTGTTAGTTCCTCAACCTAGAATGGACCTTAATGCTTGCATATAATTTAAACAATATAAAGGCAAAAAAGGAGGAGAAGGGATGGGATATGGGATTAATGGTTGGGGGGGGGATATGGAAGGGAGATGGCTTCTGAAATGTAAATAAATAAAATATCAAATTTTAAAAAAGAATAAAATAATGTAAAAAAAACATATCAATGTTTGAATCTCACTTTAGGAGAGATGTGAACAACCTAGAAAACCATGGGAAGGCCTTCTGGGGAGCCTGGCCACCACTGAAGTGCAGGCTATTATTATGCTTCTAGTACAGGAATCTGCCTGGGTTCCACTTGTTAACCCCTATATCTGCAAATACCCAGAGAAACATCTCACCAGAAATACATACACAATGAAGAGATATTATAAAAGTGTGCTGTATGCAAATCTTCCCAAGGGTAGGCACTGAACTCTAAAGGAGATGCTCATGAAGAAAAGAGACAATATTCCTGTTTTGCTTATGGCTACCATAGGACTATTAGTTGAGAGACTTAAAAGACAATGGGCTCATGTAATACCAGGTGAGCTCAGAAGGGAGGAATGAGTACACAATTGCCAGAAACTCTATGGATCACAAGTCTTTCATGGACAGAACTTCTTTTAAACTGGAACAGAACAATATTCTAAGGTGTTCCTAGCTAACTGAGGCTGAGAATTATGTAGAAGGCCAGACACCCAAAAAGTCAGTTACACAGGTACAGGAAATCTACTTGGCTCCTCCCATCCTGGGCTCCTACCTCATCTCAGAGACATCGAAATGATGCTTTGTCCCTTCAGCCAAGTCCTTTTGCTCAGTGAGCAGTTCTCTGCTTCAATGGGTCCTGCAGACTTTCCTCTAATATATCCTCATCCTGGTCATTAGAAGATGTTGTCAATGAAGTCATGCATGCTTACAGACACACATACTGATGGAGAGACAGACACCCAGATATACACACTCCCGAACACATACAATTGCCTGTCTTCACAAATACAAGCATAGGACTTTGCAGGAATTTTAATTAGCTGGTTATTTTCCCAGCTAATGATAATATAAGAGCTCACCCAGGATACTATAGATGCATGAGATAGAAAACCTTGAACGAGATAAGAACATAGTAGGCAAAACCTATAGACAGCTCAGTTAACAAAGAGCTTTCCCTTAATAAACAGAAATTTGAAATATGGAGCCTTGGCCTGTTAGCCAAGCCTGCCTAGCAAGTTCCCAAGGCTGTACACAGTAGGCTTGGTTCCCAGCAGAAGACACTAAATGGTGGTTGACCAGCCTGTTCCTTCTTGCTTACTGTTTCCCAGTGGCTCAAAGTGAGCAGTATCTTCCAATAGGAGCTTCCTGTACCATAGCCTGTGTGACTTTGGAACCAAAGCTATGAGCCCAAACACCTAGGAAATCTTAATAAACATGATCCAAAGTAACATTTTCTCCTGGTAATATGATTCTGTCAGGTATATTTTGAGTAAGATAAAGCTGACTAGTTCAAGGCCAAATGGTTACATGTGTTATTACACCAAGCACACTCAGTCTGTGGAAGGGCTCGACTATACTGTACTTTTTCACTCCTTGACTGATGGACATCTGGGAAGTTTCTACTTCAGGGCTTTTCTGAGGTATACTGTTGGGAGCCGACTCCTAGCAGAAAGTGGCTATCATATTTGCCGCCATCTGGACATATACCCTGACAAGAGACTTGTTTTCAACAGCCTACAACAGCTGAGCACACTCTGATAAACATCTTGTTTTTCCTCACATATCTTGTTTTGTTGTTTAATGCCCCCAGCTGCAAGGCACACATGGTAAAGTGTCTCCAGCTGCACCCCCCTGCTCATGCTTACATATACCCATGATTTCCTTTCAATAAAGGGGACTTGATCACACACCCTGTCATGTCTCCAGTCTTTGCATCTCTTGCCCCTCCATCCCCACTCTCTCTCTCTTGCTAGACCCTGACCCTCTGACCGGAGCAGCAGCTCGGCCTGGGACAGTGTACCACTACAACCTTGATGTGCCATAGTTTCTCTGTGGACACCTACTTTTTGTTCTGGAATTGCTGGGTCATTGGGGATTGCACCTCAACTTTCTGAAGAGTTGTACATGGCTTCTCACGGGGCTACCTCATTTTATACCATCAGCAATGTCTGAGGGTCCTCATTTCTCCTAACCCTTCTTGAGAATGATTTTAACTGAAAGCAAATGATTTTGAATAACAGCAGTTACAAAGTGCTACAGACGGAACACAGGGTGAGTGCTTTAGACTGTCGGGAGCCTTGGGGTCTGTCTGTGCATCCTTGTTCTTGCCCCTCAGCATAGCTATGGGACTTCTTCTGGATGCACATGCAACTCCAAACAACTCAGTCTCCAATATAAAATCCAGGCCAAACTCCAAGGGCAAGGTTTATTTAGCCAAGGTTAGGCACATCAAGAAAGAAAGTAGTATCTGGCAATGAGGAAACAGCCCAGGATGCTGAGATGACACAACTAGCCACCTGACCCTCCAGTGAGCATTCACTATTCACCAAGAGCAGAAGCAGGAATACTTAGCCAGCGTTCTTGTCTCAGGTGCATGGATTTGACACAGCAGCCTCCTCCTCACATCCCTGATCCCCGTTCCCTTGTTTTCCTCCAAATGATTTCAATATTGATGAATAATTTTTCCTCTATAAACAATTTCAATAGTGATAAATAATTTTCCCTCTACAAAGAGTTTAAAATCCTTAAAAATTTTTTGTGTCCTCTTGTCCTAGTGAGTTAGGTGGTGGGGCAGAATGATAGGATGCTATATTTGACATTTCTCTGATGCAAAATGATCTGTCAGAGTAATTTTCTCATAATCTTGGCTTCTATTATCACTTAAGATTTTGTTGACCAACTGGTTACATATGTTTATTTGTATTTTTATATGTTTATATGTTGTAGACACCTGTGGCCACGGATCAACTGGGTTCACCTGAAAGGGGGGCTGGGAATGAAAGGCGGACAGAGGGTGAGAAGAGACGGAGCCAAGACAAGGTATTCTGATCAAGGCTCAATGCTTTAATGTTGAGCTCTCAATTTAAAGGGAAATCCCCACCCCCACCACTGAACCCCTTTTTCCTTCAGCAGGCGTGGGTGAGGGGGACCCATCCTTGGTCACTGCCAGAGATGGGTGGAGGAGGAGATGGGTGGAGAAACCCATCCTTTGTCACAGCTGGAGATGTCTCAAGGCAAGCTCAGCAAGCAGTTACTCTTCTAAGTTCCTGGAGCAGGCTATATGTGCAGCCAAGGAGGGTAACTCCACCTAGGTGTATTGTCGTGCAACCAAGGTGGGAAATTCCACCTAGGTCCTATTATTTTTGGTCTATTGTGGTAGAAAAGGTCTTTCAGGCCTGCTCAAGGCTGGGGGAAGGGCACAATATGTATATAAAAATACAAATAAACATACATATATACATATATATGTATATATACATACATAGATACATATATATACATATGCATCTACATATGTATATATACATATACATATACATATATCTCAAAAGCACAGGAGTGCATGCCTTCATGTACACATGAACATACACACACGTATATACAAGCACCCATACCTGAAACATCTACAAGAAGCACCTACCACTGCACAAATAAGCAACATAGCCATAAACATGCTCACACACAAAAACTCACAAACACACACACGGCAATAAAAAGACTGCTGTTTCAGCACATTTCCTGTCACTTGAAGAAGTAGTGGGACCTAAGCTGTGTACAAGGCTGTTACACTAACCCAGGCTCTGTTGATCTGTACTTATTTCTACTTCAGAAACTTTTTCCATGCAGATACTTGGTGATCCTACAAATAAGTTACAAGGTCTGCACAGATAAGCTGGTCCACACAAGACCAGGGTCCTAAGAAAGAGAGTTCAAGAACATCCTCCAACAAGCTCCAAGTTGATCCATTGTATTCTGCTAACTAAACCTACCTTGTCTCCTTTTCAAAAGACCTTGGTAACAACAGAGGCAAACAGTGAGCCATGGTCATTATCCATGAACTTTTAAACACATTACAGTTCATGTGATATTAAAACACCCCTAATGTCATTCAAAAGGTGCCTAGTGAATTAACCTGCAAAGATTTTTCTGAAATGAACCACTCTGCAGAACTCTGAGGGGGAATCTGTCCTGAAGCAAAGCCATGATATACTCAGCAAAACAGTGTCAGCAGAGGAACGCACTGTAAGATTCCATGAATCCTTATGGTGAAGCCAATAAGACAAACTATAATTTTTTCAGGGGATACCTTTGTTCAGGAAAAACAAAGAATTCTAATTTTATTTATAAAATAGTTACATTGTTTAACCTTTTGTTTATTACCAAAGATATTAATTACAAAACAGTAAAAATATATAAAAATGCAGAGAAAGCTACCATGTTCTTCCTCTATATGAGCAATTAAACCTTGTGGCAGTTACTTGAGACCAAACAAAACAGGGAACACTACTTTGGAGGTGACATAAGATTCAAAGATGCTGGTCAGACAGCTTAACCAAAACAGGAAGTTTCAGGTTCAGGGAGAGACCTGGGCTCAAGGGACTAAGTTAGAGAAAGACTGGACAAACCCATATGTCATTAACTGGCATCTCCACACATCCAACAAATACGTATCAGCAGAGACACATATCACACACACGCACACACACACACACACACACACTTTACAGAAATCATAAGTGAGCAGAAAACAATGAGGAGACCACAATGCTGGAGGAGCAGTTGAATGTAGACTGAAAAGCTGATGTTACAAGTGAGACCCAGGACTCTGCTGTCCATCCCTTGTGGAATAAAATTGCTTAGTGAGCAACTTCTTAGACTAGATTCAGAGAGTTGGAGAAATTTTTCTCTTGAATCCTCACATCTCTCACAGCACCCCTCTTCCAGAAAGAAGCCTTTCACACATCCGTGTCCATCCAATCAGCTCCTGAAGACAAGCGCCAGAAAGAACTCTAGCATCACTGACAGAAAGCAGGACTGACAAGGTGCTACTCAGGCTCTGTCAGTGTGAACCAAGATCTAGGCAGACTGAAGAGACCATCTTGCAATGTAGGGACAAAGGCAGAGCTTGGACACTAGCCCCACTCCACCCCAAATGACAAAGATAACCACTCTTTTTTCAATTCTACTGGATTCTAATCCTTGCAAGTTGCTTCCTACCTGTAACATCAGATGAACCCTGCAATGCAAATGAGCTAAAGCCCTGACTTCATCAGTCAAAGCTCTGTGCTACTCCAAAGGAGGCTCCCACATAGCATGCTTCTAGCATAGTGGCATGTCAGTGTGTGGTGTGGGATCAACCTATCTCCCTTAATGAAATGCAGCTTCTAGTTGACCAGGAAGATTTGTTGGCCTGTCTCCCAGGTTATTGCAAGAGGCAAACTCTGCAGAAAGTCTTGTAAGTAATCACAGAAATGAACAACTGGATGAGACACAGGAGAGCGCCTGGATAAGGTGGACGATGGCTACATGGGCTTGACTGTGCTTCTGGTTAGACAGGAGGGCAAACTGCCCTGATGCCTCGTTCATCCTACCTGCTGCTGCTTGGCACATAGGTCATATATCTCAATGCTGGCCCCACACAGCCTCGTTGTTTCCTTCCAGCACTCTCCCAGTGCAAACTGCTCCCCTAGCAGCTGTCTGTTCTCATTCCACAATATCTTTACTGTGTGCTTCAGATTCAGTCAGGAGGTAGCAGTGCCTGATGCTAAGCCCCCAAAATTTAGTGAATCCAAGGAAGTATCCATAATCCTCCCACTTCTCCAAGTACATCACTCCTTCAAGGGCCCTGATCCACAGACAGCCCCTGACTACAGTCCACAGTAGCCATGGAGCATCATCTAGAGACATGTCAAATCCAGCCACATTCCAGAAGATTCATAGTACATCTCAAAGACATGACACCAACAGAGACTCATGTACCACCCAGAACAGGACATGATCCCCACATGTGCTTATATGTCCATGGTACTAGAAAGTCACCTGCAGGCAAATACCCTCTGAGAGAGAAGATCCAACAGGTATGCAATCTTTCTACATGTCTCATGCAAACCAGATCTATAAATCTATTCTCAGAGTCCCAGAGACTCAAGGTTGATTGATATCTCCATCATGGTGCAAACCTTTTTTATCTAGAGGATAGTGAGTTGGGAAGGACAATGATTGGAGGGGCTCACTGACTCTTCACACTTGGTCAAAATGAGTCCAAGAGGTTATGTCCTAGAGCCTTGCTTTGAGGGAGGCAGGCTTCCTGTTAAGAGGCAAACAGTACAGAACCTGAGCCCTCACTTTGTTTCAAAGATAAGGATGGGCAGATACATTCTGTGTCTAATGTTGGAGTCACAGCCATGTTACTCACTCACCAGTAGGACTGATTTTCTTTAATCAGCTCCTTGCACTTGTACAAAGCCTCACTGATCTCCTGAAGCATTCTGCAGGTGGGTCATCATCTGCTGGTGTTGCATCTTGAACATCTCAGACTCAAAGTTGATCCTGTGGTAGGGCATGGCCCAAGGAGCAAATAATCCTCTGAAATAAGGATTCAAAGATTACATGAATCCAGGCTGAATCCTTGACCCCCAAGCCCAGGACAAGCCACATCCTTGCTCCTTGGTACTGGGTCCTCTTGGTGCTTATTAAGCTTATTATTCTTTTTTTTTTTTTTGGTTTTTTGGTTTTTTGGTTTTTTGGTTTTTCGAGACAGGGTTTCTCTGTGTAGTCCTGGCTGTCCCAGAACTCACTCTGTAGACCAGGCTAGGCTCGAACTCTTGAACTCAGAAATTCGCCTGCCTCTGCCTCCCAAGTGCTGGGATTAAAGGCGTGCGCCACCACCACCCGGCTAAGCTTATTACTCTGGGCTGGGACCAGCACAGCCAGGGAACCAAAAGGAGGGAACTGATCTGCTTGAGCTCCCTGAGGGGGCTTGCAGGAATAGACCTCCAAGAACTTTCCAGGAGCCTGTGCCACAGGCCTGGGTCCAAGAGAAACCTGTGATGACTATTCTCCTGTTTTGGGAGAAGAGATTCTCAATCCTACAATTTGCTACATGAATACCCAAAGGGCATAATCAGTATTTATAGGGGAAAGGCTTTATAACCCCCCCCCCAGGAGATTCCAGTGTGTCTGCAAGGGGAGCACAGAGGTCAAGTGCTGTGCGGCTCAAAGTGAGGCTCCCTGTCCTCATCACTATATACACTGGAAACTAAGTCAGGCAAATCCTCAGGCCAAATCAAGGCCACAGAATCCCCGGATGTTAAGAGAAACACACACACACACACACACACACACACACACACACACACACACACATTCAAATATAATTAGAATGCCAAATAAATACAGTGATGTGACATTATCTCAGAGTACAATGAACAAAATCAGGGAAAAGCAGTGATGGTCTGCAGCCAATCCAGTCACCCTGAGAGGCAGCACATGGGACCAGACCCCTCCCTCTTTTGACAGGACCAATTGGACCTAAAGCACCTCCAGGTCAATTACAAAAATGATTGGCCATAAACACACCACACCTAGCAATTTCCACAAGCCAACACCTATACAGGTTTCTTAAAATGCATGATGAGAGCTCACACACTAATTTCCTTATTCCCAGACTTCATGTCACAGGCTCTTATTTACTTTTGGAGGAATCAAAATAACCAGTAACACCATCTCACTCCTATCTGAACTTCACATTCTGTGTCTAAGGTGCAATCGGGAAAATGATTTCGAGCCTGATACCCTCGAGTTGTAGCTTCCTGTGATGTGAGGAAATCTGGGGTTAACAGAGAGGGCCCAAGATTTTCAGCAAAGAACTGAGCATAATGACTCCCTGTTGTTCAAATCTTTGTTGGTGTAATGGCCAGGATTCCCTAGAGTTCATCTCTCTCATTTGTCATCTTCTGGAGATCAATTGCCGGCTTCTCCAACCTCTTCATCCTCTGCTCCTGCTCGGTGATGGTGGAGTTTCCAGAGCAGGTTACACTTATCTGTTATGAGCAGGCTATGGATAAGAGGTTAGAATCCCCCTTGGGGAGAGGAGCGACAGGTCCTGCGCCACTCAGGGATCGTATACTGGATTTGACTGTGAGACCATCAGCTCCATGAGAGGGAGGAGAGAGTACACCAGAGAGACAGAGGTTGTGGGATTCAGTTACTTCTTTAATGATAATGCACAGCAAGCAATATATTATCATAAATGTAAGGCTATTGCTACAACAAGATATTGCCACATTTCCTATGTATTACCTCTAAAAATATGCACAATAAACACAAATAATAAGTTGTTAATTACCAAAGAAATAAGCATAGCTATAAGCACATCATTCATTCATGGATTATATGAGTCCTTATGTTGGTTTTGGGTTACAGGTCCCGAGTCTGGGAAGGTGGGGGTCAGACTGCGGCAATGACTGGGCTCTGAGGAGGCTTTGTCCAGAGGATCACATTGACCAGTCATCATGGCTACAAGTGTGAATGAAGTGCTCCGATCGGTCTCCTCTTTTACGTTGGATTTGGCGTTACTCCTGACATGCAGGACAGATAACCACTCGTGTCTGTTATTGCCAGGCTCTGACCTCATCACAGCTGGTTATCACAGCACAACTTTTACTTCCAGACTTGTCCTTACAAGTACCAGACATGTCCCTACAAGTTTACTATTACAAAATGGAGTTGTTCCTGTTTAAAGGCCTGCTCCTTACATGGAGAGTTGGGATGATGCTTACCCAGCAGACCCTGTAGCTAGATAAACACAAGTGAACTTGCATAGATGAGGACACAAGGCCAGGAGAAACTATGCTTAATCTCAAATAGAAGTCTGAGGAAGAAGGGTTGCTAGAGGCACAGTGAATCTCTGAAAGAACAGGAAAGCTATCTTTAAGCTGGGCTCCTCAGCTATGTCCCTGCTCCTAACCACCATAGTTAGACATATAACTTACTCTACTGCCATTCCCCTGGCCCTAAATGCATAAGCTGGCCCAAACAAGAAAACTGGAGGACATTGTCAGCTCATGTCTGATATGATGTAGAGAAATTCTGGAGTCCATACTGCTTAGCACCTCCAAGCCCTAATCATGTGTGTTAAAGACTAAAGTATCTGAAATCTTGATACATGACCAGGTTACATTCTCATGTAAGCTACAGGAATCTGATGAGGGTGAAGTGCTTCAACACTCTCTTCTGAAAGGGAGACTGTTATTCTCACAGAAGTTCATCCTGGCATCCTTTGCCACTCAGCATGAATGTAAAGAGCTCCCAGGAAAGCAGCTCAGCACATACCAATTCCTGCGGGTCTTCCATTTAGGAAGACTGAGGCTCCAAATCATAAGTCCTACTCCTGGAAGGACCATCCCAAGCCAACTTCAGCCAGGAATCTTCTCAACCCCTGCCCGGGACTTATTGGGCCTTTCCCAGGACCATTGCTTTCTTCTTGCTCTTCATCTGGTCTCTCCTTGTTTTCCATTCTCACTTCAAAATAGCCAAAGCCTGGACAACATGCCTGTTTGTGAACTCAATACGCTCTGAAGGGATATCCCACAGACAGTTGGTGTCACCACAACACTGGTGACATCATAGATGATTCTAGGGTTCTCCTGGATACAAGAGAATATCCAGGAAATGGGATACTGGCGATGTCACTGAGGAATGCCATAGCCTACCTGCTAACCATCTTGCCCCAAATTGACCAGTTTCTGAGATCCCCTTTTATGGAGTCTCTCTTTTGACCCAGGAAATGCTCCTTGGTACACTATTCTTCCACAGCTAGAGTTCTCTGTCCTTCATTACCATTCAGTTGCTTAGAATAGGGAGAGTTGGTTAAGGCCTTGATATGGGTAGAAGATCTTTGTTAGGACCTAAAGCTCTAAGGACCTTGCATGAGGGAGATTCTACTCCCTAATTTATCTACCCCCACGGTCTATTCATGTGACATACAGTCCAATTCACACAGTTTCCCCTCTTTCCTAGAGGCCAATATCTTTCTTCAACACCTCTAATTTTACGCAAGTTGGACTATATTTTTTATTGTGCATGACATTAGAGGGGACATTGTTTGACTATATTCATCCATGCATTTTCATGAAATCTCTGTTTTACAATCCCATTTTTGTAATGAAAACTCCCTTGTTCTTGGCAACATAGGTACTCAAATAGGATTTCAAATTGTAAACTTTGTGTCCCTTCTTCAAATGTAAAGTCCCACATCGTCACATTCTCTAATACAACCAGAAAAAGTAGACATCTGTGAGCAAAGTTCAACAAAGACTGTAGATTGATGCTCTGTGATCTCATAAGCTATCAGTTCTCCAATATCTACCTTCCTGAGTTCCCAGCTCCAGGCCTGAGGTTGTAGAGGGTTGTACCATGATCCTGTATTCATAAGACACCTAAGAATAAGGAGGATGTACATGGAATGAAAAGGCCTCAGATCTAGTGAAACCTCAATTTTCAAGGGTTCCTAAGTTCCTGATGGAGTCCATTAGACACTGTCATCTGTGGCTTCTGCCTTTTTGACCTGGGTCTGCTGAATCCATGGTAAAATGCCACGTAACCACACAGGTGTAAGAATGGGAAAAACATGTAAGTCCTTTCTGAGTTGATTTCATTGCCTTTGGCTACCCCCTAGAGCCAAGCAGTATCACTATGACAAGGATCATAAAGGGGGGGGGGGATTGTTGGGGAAATCTGAAGTTCATTGGATTTCTCAGATAGTTTAGTAAATAGCCTTTATGGAGAACTAGAGGGCCTGGATAATGAAAAAGAAATGGTTAGAGAGTTTGGCCAATTTCTTATCTCTGAGCCTGAAAAACAGTGAAGGAGGTATTCCAAACATAATATTAAAGGGATGAGTCCCTCCTCGTATGGGGTACAACAGGCCCAAAGTACATAGAAGGCCTGTCCACCCTTTCTTAGACTTTAATGAGAGTTTTATACTGTTTCCTTTAATGTCATTTATTTGCACCTGACCAGAGCTCTGAAGTCTGCATGCACAATGAGGGTTCCCATCTATGCATGTATCAATCACTATTAACTGACAAGTTTTTGCTATGAGTGCTCAGCTATTATCTGAAACAATTCCAAGGGAGTGGTAAAATGGTTAGACTAGTACCTGGAGGGACTTTTTGGCTATTCTTTGAGCAATTTCAGTCTGGTGGAGAAAGCGTCTTCCCACCTAGAGAAGGTATCATTAAAAACAAGCATGTACCCTTATCCTCCCCTAGAAGGCCAGATATCAGTGAAGTCAGTTTCCCAGAACTGACCATAGTCTTGGCCCCTCATATATGCCCTCTTCTGGGGGAAGTAGTTCTGTTTTAGATTTACTTTACTATAAACCCGACTTATTGCTTAGATGTATAGGGGCAGCCTGTTACGTCTAGCTATAACATACCTTGGTCTGAGCAACTCAGAAGGTATTGTGGACTCTAGACAGGCAGCCTGTTGAAGTTTAGTTACCACAACTCTACCAATATTTCCTGGCAGAGGGATCCTTCCCTCTGGTGTCCACATCAACCTTTGAATTCAAGCTCTCCTTTTGTACTTTATATCCTAAAATTTCCCATGGTTATACCATGAAGTCTCAGGCAAAAGTGGGTCACAGTATGTCACCAGAATGTCAGTAGGCCCCATTGATCTTTGGGACACTTGTTGGACAGCCAAGTCAGTACCCTGGTTACCACTGGCCTCAAGGGAGTCATTAAGTTGATGTCCTCTGCCTTGAAACCAAGGAACTCATGGAGGAAGGCAAATATTTACCAGGAAAGCCAAGAATTCTTCTTTGTTTTTAATGACCTTTCTGAAAGCTGTGAAGAGCCCTCTTTCCATATAGATCATACCATGCACATGTGCAGTGACAAAACCACAGTGACTTCCCTGGTATGTGATGAAAGATCTTCCTTTTCACTATTCTGGCTCTAGGCTTGGCTCCAAATCATTTCAGTTGCAATAACTGCTGAAGCACCTGTGTTGTGTACCTGGATCAATGTTTAATGAACACATTTCCATTTTTGAAAAGCATTGCATCAGAACCTTTAATGGCATATGGGGGTCTCCATTAGGTCTAGACAGACAACTTAGACTATGTTGGTTTTCTCATACAAACATTGATGAACATATATGGATCATCATCAGGCAAGATGGTAGCAGGATTGATGGCAGTGAGTTTTTCAAACTAGACTCCAAGATGGGTCAGGAGTAGGACCTGCTACCATTTCACACATGCATTAAACAGCTAGGATTCTGGTGTTCCTTTGAGAAGAGCTTCAATGAATGGAATGAGATGATGTAAGTATAAGATGCTAACCCAGAGTTAGCGTCTCTGCTTCTTTCACTAGAATACTGGTAGCCACAACATCTCTTAGACAAGTGGACCAGCCTGAGGCTATAGGGTCCAGAAGTTTGGACAGGTATACTACATGATGATTCCATGTCACTACAGTGAGTGGTCACACACTCTTTGCAGTAACTTTTGTTTCATGGACCAGTAGATGAAAATGTTTGGAGGTGTCTGGAAGTGCTAGAGTTGGAGCCAAAATCATGTGTCTTTAAAGTCTCAAAGATGTTTTGTACAGTCTTGTTCCAGATTAGAGACTTAGTGTCCTCATTTTTGCTAGGAGTTTTTGGTTGGGAGGATTTTACTGACTATTACTACTATTTCTTTAGGAGTTGTGGGACTGTTTAGATAGTTTACTTGATCTAGATTTAACTTTGGTGCATGGTATCTATCTATAAAATCACATATTTCTTACAGATTTTCCAATTTTGTTGAGTATAGGCTTTTCTAGTAAGACATGTTGACTTCTTGAATTTCCTCATTTTCTGTTGTTACTTCTCCCTTTTCCTTGATGATTTTGTTACTTTGGATACCATCTCTGTGCCTTTTAGTTAGTTTTGCTAAGGGTTTACCTATCTTGCTGACTTTCTCAAAGAACCAGCTCTTGGTTTTATTGATCCTTTGTATCTTTCTCTTTGTTTCTGTTTGGTTGATCAGCCCTGGGTTTTAGTATTTCCTCCTTTCTATCTCTCTAAGGTGTGTTTGCTTCTTTTTGTCCTAGAGCTTTGAGGTGTGCAGTTCAGTTGTTAGTATAGGATTACTCCAATTTCTTTATGAAGGCATTCAGTGAGGATTCTTCTTTCCCTATAGATAAAAGCTTACACATGTGCAGTAACAAAAGCATGATGACTTTCCAGGTATATGATGATAGACTTCCCTTTTCACAATATAGCCATCTAAGTCAGAGGGATTGATCAGTTCTGCTCTCTGAGCGAGGTACCTGGGAGTAAGACTTGGATCCAAATCACTTCAGTTGCAATAACTGCTGGAGCCCCTATGTATCTGGTTTCATGTTTAATGAAGATGCTCCCATCCATGAAGAACATTGTATCATATTCCTTTAAGGGGTGATAGGATGCCCGTTAAGTCTAGACAGATACCTTGGACCATGGTTGTTTCCTCATACAGTCATTGATGTGAATCTGAGGGTCATCATCAGGCAACAAGGTAGCAGGATTGATGGCAGTAGGTTTTTCAAACCAGACTCCAGGATGGTTCAGGAGTAGAGCCTGCTAATGTCACACATGCATTAAACAGCCAGGTTACAGGTGTCCCTACGAGGAGAGCCACAACTGTATGGGGTGTATGGATGTGAGTTTAAGATCCTGAGTTAACTTCTCTGCTTCTTTCTAATAGTGGTAGCCACCATAGTTCTTAGACACGTGGTTTTTGGCTTAGTCAGACTCATGTGGTGTTTTGCTGAGGCCAGACTCTTAGGAGGACACATAGGACTCATGGACAGTGATGGGGAGCTTGCATAGCTAGATTTGCAAAGCTTCCTTGGTCTCAATTCTTTGTCTTCACTCTTCTTTTCTTTTTCTTTTTTTTTTTTTTTTTTTTGAGAGAGGCAAGGCAGAGCACTTCTATTGGTGTTTCATCTGATTCTGGTTGCTCACACTGACTAGTGCAGATTTGAACCCTGGCTGGTTCTGCTGGATCTTGCCACTGCTGCTGAATCCTGTTTGGTATCCTGACTCTACTGAACTGGATTACTGGTATCCTGACAATGAAGACTGGAATTGCCCCCAAAGAACTACTTGTTAACAAATCTACATCCCTTTGTCTTGTTTACTATCTTTTCTCTCCTACCTTTGAATGGTGGGCTAGAAGGTGGCTCAAAGCCATTGAGAACCCTTAATAAAATTAGGTTTTGAAAAATCTAAGCCGAGGCAGGCGGATTCCTGAGTTCGAGGCCAGCCTGGTCTACAGAGTGAGTTCCAGGACAGCCAGGGCTGCACAGAGAAACCCTGTCTCGAAAAAAGAAAAGAAAAGAAAAATCTAAGCCTACACTGCCTGAACAATGCACACTTCAGGTCCAAGACCATCTATACTTATTTCTCTTGAGGAATCAAACTCATGAGAGTGAATGAGTTTGGAACTGTGTGGTGGATGGTCTTAATCTTCTTATGTACTTCCTTCAGATTATGGACAGTTCTATAATCAGAGGTCCTAGGTTTATTCACAGGTAAGAATGATGCATTCCAGAGAGGCTGGCAGGGCATCAGGATGCCTGTCTCACTGAGCAGGGCAGTATGGAATCTAATTTCCTCTTCTGCTTCTAGAATTATTGGGTTTTATTGATCTGGACAAGGGTAGCAGAACTGGTTAATTGAACAATTATAGCAATGTGGTTTAGGACCAGTCCTGAAGTGTTACTTTCTACCCATACCCCAGGAGAATCTTTACTACAAATCTCATAAATTGTCCAACTATAGTTTTTGATTGGTGGCAGAACTTTCAGCTAGATGTTACTCTTTTGGCAAATGGCAAAACATCTTTTGTTGGTATCTGGAAATCTAACTGTGCCTCATTACAGAGAACATGATCATAGCTTTCAATTTAAGCAAGAGGTCTCATGCCGGGGCAATTAGACATGACCATTAACAGATGGGTTATTGTCCCCTTCTCTAGGTCCATGCAGTGTTTAGTGGACCAGGGGTAGTAAGGAGATTTCCTGTTGCTCTTTGGATTGCAATGTTTTGATCAATCAATTGTCCTACAAGATTCCTAAAGAATGAATGCATCACCCTGGTGTCTATTAAGAAGTCAGTTGCTTTTCCCCCCAACTTTAAGTATTACCAGAGGCTCCTGAGGGGCTTAAAGAATAGCAGCCTGGGCCCTGTCACTTTCTAACTGTAGTTCTTGCCAGGCCTTTTTCTTCCAAGTAAAATTCTCACTTATTTTTTCAGTGTCCTTTTTTTGTTTTTTGTTTTTGTTTGTTTTTTGTGGTTTTTTTTGTTTTTTTGTTGGTTTTTTTTGTTGTTTTTTTTTTTGGTTTTTTTGTTTTTGCAGTAGGTATGTTAGTCTTTCTCTAATGCTAGCTTGTTTGTCTCCTGGCCACCTTCTTGCCAGTTGCACCAAACTGGTTTATTATTTAGATTTCCTCAGAAAGCTGGGACTATGGTCTTGGTAAGTCTCTTGTCTCTCTGGCTCTCAATCAGTTCTTTGTTGTCACACACATTTTGAGCTACCCCCAGCTACTTGGACCTATTTATAACTTCAAATCCCTCTAACTCTTATAGCATGTAATATCTGGGGCCAATTGAGAAAAAAAAAAAAAAGACAGCAATGATGAGTACCTACCTATCCTCCAATGAATCTAGTTTTATGGGTGTATGTCAGGCCATGGAAGGGTAACTTGGTTCTTGGGTTGGCATGGGCCTGGAACCCCGAGACTGCAGATGTTTGGCCATGCCCCCAGAACTCAGGGCCCTGACTAATCTCCATTTAACCTGCACCATCAGTCATGTAAGACACAGGTTGAGGGCATGACTAACAGGCCTCTGCCTCGAGGGATTTACATATTAATGAGTTATCTAAAGGGGGGGCTGCCCAGTCCCTCTTCTTTCCCACTCCCCATATAAGAGAGCTCCTCCTGGCAATTGAGGGAGTGCATGCACATCCACATCCAACTATCACATCATGGACAATAAACTTCTCTTTGGAAACCCAGTCCATATGTCTTCTGGGGCCTGCTGCTGACAAGCTTCCAGCTTTTGAAACTTCACACTTTCTCTAGTATGTGGGACATGCCTAAAACATGCCCGAGAGAAAGCCTCTGGGACTCTGCTGCCGCCCCTAGATGACTCTTCCTATCAGAAATTTATAGACAGGGGTGTCAGAGACAACCAGATAGCTGCCAATGCTGAGCTGCTTTCTCTTGGATCCCTGTGTAATGCATCATGTTGTGTACCTCCTAAAGAAAGTCTGTACCCACCAGGGTCACAGCCCATGATGAGACCTGGAAGTTGGACAAACTTGCTAGGATCTCAAAATGATCAGGCTGGGGCCTCCAAATATTCTATGGTAAAACTGAAACACCACACTGCATGATCAAGGCACAGAGAAAAACACTTCTCAAAAAAGAGCCCTAAATGCATATTACAGGAATATTTTTTAAGACAAAGAACACAGAAGAACTACATCCTCGTTGGTTGATACAAAAGCAAGCAAGCAGTTTGACAAGAGCCAAGACCACGCTGTTAATTGACCCTGTGTCTCAAGAACAGAGTTGGTTGCTTTCTCATAAGACTTTTCAGGGCAGGAGACAGAAAACCTAGATGGTTTCAGCTGAGACAAGATGAAGAAATTTTTGTCCTCCTACAGTCAGTGGGCAGCGACAATATCCTAATCAAGACAGGATGACAGAGGGCACAGTTGCATCAGGAATGAAGGTTGGGTCACTCCTCCAGAAAAAGAGCCAAAATCTCCTGAGGCACTTCTCATGGGTGAAGGAAAAACACCCAACAGCTGCAAATTTTACCCTATCCTCTGCACCACAATTTCTGGCCCACAACTCTGCCTCCTTTCCTGGACCACTGGCACCAGAGATACCAGGAAAGACCCCAGCCTCAGCCTAAGCCCTTGAACACCAAGTTCCCTCAAAACACACCAAAAAAACATTAAACAGGAACAGATGCCCCAGACTCCATTTTCTGGCCTACAACTCTGTCTGCTTCCCCACAGGACACTCTGGCACCAAGAACCCCAGGTCACACTGTTACTAGGGACTCCAGAGGCAAGGTTAACACCCAAAACCTTAGAAGTCACACAGGCCACAAAAAACCAGAGAGGATACTTTAGTGGACCTAAAGACTTGCTAGTCACCAGAACCCTAAGCAAGTCAAGCCAGAAGACAAAAAAGAAACAAAGGCAAAGCAAAAGAAAACATCCCTAAATACTCATCCAATAAAGATAAACTCAAAAACCAGACTGAATCTGTAATAATCACTAAATAGAGATGGCTAAAGGCCACTGTAAGGACACAATCAACAACAGCCAGGGAAACTTGGCACTACCAGAGCCCAGCTATCCTACTATAACAAACCTTGGATATTCTAACACAGCTGAAGCAAAAGAAAATGACCTGAAATTCAATCTTATCAGCATGATAAAGGCCTTTAAAGAGGAAATAAATAAGTCCTTTAAGAAATAGAGGATAATGCAATCAAACAGGTGAAGGAATGAGTAAAACTGTTCAAGACCTGAACGTGGAAATAGAAGCAATAAAGAAAACACAAACTGAGGGAATTCTGGAGATTGAAAACCTAGGTAAGAAAAAATAAAGTACAGATGCAAGCAATACCAGTAGAATATAAGAGATGGAAGAAAGGCTCTCAAATATAGAAGATACAACAGTAGAAACTGATACATTGGTCCAAGTAAATGTTAAATCTAAAAAGGTTCTGACATAAAACATCCAGGGAATGTGGGACACTAGGAAAAGACCAAACTTAAGAATAATAGGAATAGAATAAGAAGAAGAGTCCCACCTCAAACATTCAGAAAACATTTTCAACAAAATCAGAGAAAACTTCCCTAACCTAAAGAAAGAAATGCCTAAAAATGTACAAGAAGTGTACAAAATACTAAATAGATTGTACAAAAAAAGAAAATCCTAACACATAATTCTCAAAACACTAAATGTGCAAAACAAAGAAAGAATATTAAAAGCTGCAAGAGTATAAAGGCAGACCTATCAGAATTCTACTAAACTCTCAACAGAGACTCTAAAAGCCAGAAGGGCCTGTGCAAATGTCTTGCAGACCCTAAGAGACCACAGATATTAGCACAGTCTATTCTACCCAGCAATACTTTCATTCACCATAGTTGTAGAAAACAAGCTATTCCACAACAAAACCATCTTTAAACAATATCTATCCACAAACCCAGCAGTATAAAAGACACTAGAAGGAAACTCCAATACAAGGAGGCTAACTACACCCAAGAAACACAGGAAATAAATTGGGAAACCAAACCAAAGGAAGGGAAACACACACACACACACACACACACACACACACTCACTCACTACCAACAACAAAATAACAGGAATTCACAATTATTGGTCATTAATATCTATCAACATCAGTGAACTAAAAAGACATAGGCTAACACAATCATTGTAGAAAAGGTTCCATCATTCTGCTGCATACAATTAACATACATTCAGCCACAAAGTTTGGTATTACCTCAAAGTAATGGGCTGGAGAATGGTTTTACAAGCAAATAAACTCAAGAAGCAAACTGGAGTAGCCATTCTTATATCTAGTAAAATAGACTTCCAATCAAATTTAATCAAAATAGATTGGGAAAGACACTTTATATGCAACAAAGGAGAAATCCACTTTGATAATGTCTCAATTTGGGACATCTATGCCCCAAATGCAAGGGTACCCACATTCATTAAAAAATTTACTGAACCATACTCATTCATTAATAGTAAGAGACTTCAATATCTCACTCTCAACAATAGGCAGGTCATCAGGATAGAAACTCAACAGAGAAATAATGAAACAGAGGTTATGAATCAAACAGACTTAACAGATATCTATAGAACATACCACTCAAACACAAAAGAATATACTTTCTTTTCAACACCTCATGACCATCTCCAAAGTTGACCATACACTCAGTCACAAAGAAATCCACAACAGATTTTAAAAAAATGATGTAATATCTGTATCTTATAAGATCACCATGTATTCAAAAAATGGCTGTCTTACTAAAAGCGTTCTACAGATTCATTGCAATTCCCATCAAAACTCCAACTCAATTCTTTACAGACCTTGAAAGAGCAATGTTCAGCTTCATATGGAAAAAGAAAAACCACGGGATAGCTAAAACAATAAAAGAAATTCTGGAGGTATCACTATCCCTGATCTCAAATGACACTACAGAGCAATAGCAATAAAAACTGCATGGTATTGGCATAAAAACAGACAGGGTAGTTAACAAAATAGAATAGAAGACTCAGAAATAAATTCAAACATCGATGGACACTTGGTATTTGACAAAGAAGCCAAAACCATACCATAGAAAAAAGACAAATTATTTAAAAGAATTAAATTATTTTATTAGGTATGTATTTTAAAAGGTGTGCACAGATATTGTTACTGCATCTTTAATTTCAACAGTAAAAACTGTGGGAGAGGCTAGAGAAATGGCTCAGAAGCTATCATTAGCTACTTTTGCAGAGGAATTCCTGGCACTCACATGACATCTCACCACCATCTACAGTTCCAGTTCTAGGGGTCAGATGCTCTTTCCTGACTCCACAAGAACTAGGCACATATGTGGTGCCCAGGCATACACACAAACAAAACACCTATAGACATAAACGAAGAAATAAACATTGTGGAGATATGTTTTATCTCAGGTTCTATTAGTGTCTACAGAACATCCATTATTTGGCATCTTGGCCTATAAACCTGAAATGTTTATTTTCGGGGTCTTTACAAAATACCTTCAGACTAGTTGGAGAAAAGTAAAGGGTAGCTAAATCCATGCAAGTGTCCAGTAGCGTGTGAATACATCAATGAGAATAACTCAATAAGCAGTGTAAACAGTGGAGAGAACTCAGCCCTTGGACACATCTCTAAGGGGATCTACATTACCTTATGGTACTGTGAGAATTACAGGAACTAATACATTTGACAATGATTTTATGAAACAATTTGTAAAGCTCTGGGTAACTCTCACCCAGGCAGCATTTCTCTCAGGAGCCGTCATTCCCTAGACAGAGGAACAGCACTGGTTCTTGGTCTGGATCAAGTTTCAGCACGCACTAGCTGTGGTAGTGGCTTAGTTACTGGCTGATCTGACCTGTTGAGGGATTACCACACTAGTTCTGTAGGATTGACAAAAGGTTTAAAATATCACGCGCGTGCACGTGCGCGCGCACACACACACACAAAGCTGAGCTTTCTTTGCTCTGTGTATGAAGTATGTGCATATATGTGTGTGTGTGCATACCCATATGAGTACAGACATGTGCATTCTATGGTGCACATAGGGAGGCCAGAGGACAACCTGGTTGTTGATGCTCACCCACAATCTTGATTGACACAGGGTCTCTTTGTTTGCTGGTGTGTATGCTAGACTAGCTGGCCAGGAACTTCCTATGTTGTCATACTTCTGTTGCTGTGATAAAACACCATGACCAAAAGCAACTCAGGGATAAAAGGATTTATTTCAGCTTTTCAGGCCTTTCCTATAGCACAATCTATTGAAGGAAGTCAGGGCAGTAAGTCAAGGCAGGAGCCTGGATACAGGCACTGAAGCAGAGATCACTTTTTACCGGTTTGCACCCTGTGGCTTGCTCAACCTCTTTTCTTTTTATTGGTTACTTTATTTGTTTACATTTCAAATGTTATACCCCTTTCTGATTTCCCTTCCAAAAACCCCCATCCCAGCTCCTCTCTCCCTGCTTCTATGAGGGAGCTTCCCCACCCACCCACTCCCACCTAATCACCCTAGCATTCACCTATATTGGGGCATTGAATTGTTACAGGACCAAGGGCCTTCCCTCCCATTGATACCAGATAAGGCCATCCTCTACTACATATGCAGCTGGAGCCATGAGTCCCTCCATGTGTACTCTTTGGTTGGTGGTTTAGTCCCTCGGAGTTTTGGGGTTCTTGTTGGTTAGTATTGTTGTTCTTCTTATAGGGTTGCAAGCCCCTTCAGCTCCTTCCCCTAACTCCTCTATTGGGGTCACTGTGCTCAGTCTGATGGTTGGCTGTGAGTATCCGCATCTGTATTGGTAAGGCTCTGGCAGAGCCTCCCAGGGGGCAGCCATAGGCTCTTCTTAGCAAGCACTTCTTGGCATCAGCATTAGTGTCTGGGTTTGGTGTCTGCAGATAGCATGGATTCCTAGATGAGGCAGTCTCTGGGTGGCCCTTCCTTCAGTCTCTGCTCCACTCTTTGTTCCTGCATTTCCTATAGACAGGAACAATTCTGTGTTAATATTTTTTAGATAGGTGGGTGGCCCCATCCCTCAACCAGGAGCCGTGCCTAGCCTCTGAATATGGTCTTTAGAGGTTCTCTCCCCCATTTGTTGGGTATTTCAGCTAATGTCATCCCCACTGGGTCCTGGGAGCCTTTTGCTTTCCTGGCATCTGGGACTTTCTAACGGATACCCCCAGTTCCCATGTCCCACTGCTACACATCTCTGTTCAATTTCCTCCGTTCAACTTCTCTGCAAATTGATCCGTTCTTATTCCCTTGTACAAAGCTTAAGTCCAAGTGGATCAAGGACCTCTGGATAAAGCCAAATACATGGAGTGTAATAGAAGAGAAAGTGGGAAAAAGCCTAGAACACATTGGCACCGGGGAAATTTTCCTGAACAGAAAACCAATGGCTCAGACTCTAAGATCAACTATAGACAAATGGGATCTCATAAAATTGAAAAGATTCTGTAAGGCAAAGGACACTGCCAACAGGACAAAGCAGCAGCCTACAGATTGGTAAAAGATCTTTACCAACCTGACATACAATAGAGGGCTAATATCCAATATATACAAAGAACTCAAGAAGTTAGACTCCAGACAACCAAATAACCCAATTTTAAAAATGGGGTACAGAGCTAAACAAAGAATTCTCAACTGAGGAAACTTGAATGGCCAAGAAGCACCAAAGGAATGTTCAACATCCTTAGTCATCAGGGAAATGCAAATCAAAACAATCCTGAGATTCTACCTCACACCAGTCAGAATGGCTAAGATCAAAAACTCAGGTGAAAGCAAATGCTGGTGAGGATGTGGAGAAAGAGGAACACTCCTCTATTGCTGGTGGGATTGCAAGCTGGTACAACCACTCTGGAAATCAGTCTGGCAGTTCCTTAGAAAATTGGACATAGTATTACCTGAGGACCCAGCTATACCACTCCTGGGCATATACCCAAAGATGCTTCAACATACAACAAGGACACATGCTCTTCTATGTTCATAGCAGTCTTATTTACAATAGCCAGAAACTAGAAACAACCCAGATGTCCCTCAACAGAGGAATGGATATAGAAAATGTGGTCCATTTACACAATGGAGTATTACTCAGCTATCAAAAACAATGACTGCATGAAATTCACAGGCAAATAGATGGAACTAGAAAATATCATCCTGAGTGAGGTAACCCAGTCACAAAAGAACCCACATGGTATATACTCACTGATAAGTGGATATTAGGCAAAAAGCTCAGAATACCCACAATACAATTCACAGACCATATGAAGCTCAAGAAGAAGAAAGACCAAAGTGTGGGTGCTTCAGTCCTACTTAGAAGGGGAACAAAGGGTCACAGGATCAATCTGTTCTCTTATATAGCTCAGGATAACTTGCCCAGGGGTGGCACTGCCCACAATGAACTGACCCCTTCCCCTCAATCACTAATTAAGAAATGTCCCACAGGTTTGCCTACAGCATGTTCTAAATTGAGGTTCCCTCTTCTCAGATTTCTCTAGCTTAGTAGTTCTCAACCTGTGGATAATGACCCACTTGTAGGTCACATATCAGATTCCCTGCATAACCAATATTTACACTATGATTCGTAACAGTGTCAAAGTTACAGTTATGAGGTTATAATGAAAATTTTGGTTGGGGCTCACCAAAACATGAGGAACTGTATTAAAGAGTCATAGTATCAGGAAGGTTGAGAACCACAGATTGACAAAGAAACCCAAAAAACCCAAAAACAATAAACTGGACACTATTGGAGCACTTGAATTATAGATGTGCCTCACCGTTAGCTTTACAAGGACTTTGGAAGGAAGGCAAACTTTGGTCCCCAATCTTTCATAGCAGGAGTTTTGCCCACGGGCCATTTCCCCAACCCACAATGAGCATTCTTGAGCAGAAAATCCAAAATGCTTCAAAATCTAAAATGTTTTGAACATTAAAGCCATGCTGCACAAGTGTGAAACCACATCTCAGACATGTGTTTGAGACCATATACACCTCAATGAAAATGGCTGTTATATTTGGAGGGTTCCTCTCTACAACAATGTTTGATGGATGTGCACATGTTCCAAATTCTGGGAAAAACAAAAAAATATCTACTTACAAGCAATTTGGAAAGAGAGAGAGAGAGAGAGAGAGAGAGAGAGAGAGAGAGAGAGAGAATATGAATATCATAGAACTCAGTGCCTAGCCTCACTAACTAACATCAGTACTGCAGAATTGTTACTAATACTGGTTCTCTATTTGTTATTGCTGCCTAGTTACTACAGCAAATTATCAGGAACTCTGATCTCCTCAGGAGACAGCATGCTAGTCTAAGGCAGAAGTTCTCAAACTTTTTATGATCTAAATGCTGGCCTTAGAGAAATGAACTAGGGTGGCACACAGAATTGGACAAAGGCCAAAAGACTAATGATCTCTGGCCTTGTAATTCTCTCTAACTGTACTAGGGGCTTCTGGAAACTTAACACTCTCTTGCTTATTCTGTGGCTGAAAACCACCGCCCTCTTCTCTGTTTAATATTCTGTGGCTTCTTTTCTCTTTATTTTTCTATGGTTTATTTTTCCTTTACAAATCTCTGTGCTTTATTAAACTTTATAAATCTCCAAGCTTTATTAAATGTTATATGTTTTATAACTCTCTATTACTGTTCTGTACTTCATTTAAGCATTGAAAACCTAACTCTTTATTGACTCTTTTTATCATTCTGTGCTAAAAACTTAACTCTTTCTTACTTGTCCTTAAATAAGATTATCTGGTGATTAACAAATACTATTTAGCAGTGAGGATCAAGTAAAAGGATTTATTGCTCCTTTCTCTAGCTAGTGAACCAGAAGCCTCTGGCTGGCCAGGGATCTCATGAACTCTTCTTGAACCATAGAGAAAAAGGAAAAAAAAAAAGATGTCATTCACAGAGACACATATACACAGAAACATATATAGCAGGTGAAGCAGAAAATGGCTGCACCATATTTTATTTATTGCTTTTAGATTTTTATAGCTTTTAGACCAAAAGTTCTCTATGTAAAAAAGAAATACCTCATAAGTAAAATATATACACACACACACAGGCCTTCATCTGCTTAATGTATTCCGTCTTCTGATATCTTCTTCAGTTTCTTTCTCAGGGACTTGAAGTTCTTGTCATACAGATCTTTCACTTGCTTGGTTAGAGTTACATCAAGATATTTTATATTATTTGTGGCTATTGTAAAGTGTGTTGTTTCCCCAATTTCTTTCTTAGCCTGTTTATTATTTGTATACAGGAGAGCTACTGATTTATTTGAGTTAATTTTTTATCCAGTCACTTTGCTAAAGATGTTTATCAGCTGAAGGAATTCTCTGGTAGAATTTCAGGGGTTGCTTATGTATACTATCATGTCATCCAAGAATAGTGATACTTTGACTTCTTCTTTCCTGATTTTTAAACACTTGATCTCTTTTAGACATCTTATTGCTCTGGCTAGAACTTCAAGACTATACTGAATACATAGTAGGCAGCTTGTCTTGTCCCTGATTTCAGTGGAATTGCTTTAAGTTTCTCTCCATTTAGCTTAATGTTGCTATTGGCTTTCTGTATATTGCTTTAATTATGTTTAGGTATGTGCCTGTTTCCCTGGTCTAATATTTTTAACACAAAGGGGTGTTGGATTTTGTCAGAGACTTTTTCAGCATCTAATGAGATAATCATGTGATTTTTTTCCTTCAGTTTGTTTATATGGTGGATTACACTGATGGATTTTCATATATTGAACCACCCCTGCATCCCTGGGATGAAGTCTTCTTGAGAGTAATGGATGATGTTTTCAATGTATTCCTGGATTCGGTTTGCTGGTACTTTATTGTGTATTTTTGCATCAATGTTCATAAGCAAAACTGGCCTGAAGTTATCTTTCTTTGTTGGATCTTTGTGTGCTTTAGGTATCAGGGTGACTGTAGCTTCATAGAATGAGTTTGGAAATGTTCCTTCTGTTTCTATTTTGTGGAATAGTTTGAGGAGTACTGGTATTAGCTCTTCTTTGAAAATCTGGTAGAATTCTGTACTAAAACCATCTGGCCCCAGGCTTTTTTGGGGGGTGGGGGGAGACCTGTAACGACTGCTTCTATTTCTTTCGGGATTATGGGGCTGTTTAAATAGTTCACCTGATCTTGATTTAACTTTAGTGAGTGGTTATCTGTCTAAAAATTTATCCATTTTGTTAAGATTTCCAGTTTTGTGAAGTCCAGGCTTTTGAGTATCTGAATTTCCTCAGTGTCCCTTGTTATGCCTTATTTTTCATTTCTGATTTTGCTAATATAAAAGGCAGACTGTCTCTGTCTTTTGGTTAGTTTTGGTAAAGGTTTTTCTATCTTGTTGATTTTCTCAATGGACCAGCTATTGGTTTTACTAAATCTTTGGATTGTTTTTCTTAGTTTCCCACTGATTGATTTCAGCCCCAATTCTGATTATTTTTTGCCTTCTACCGCTCTTTGGTGTGCTTGTTTCTTTTTTCTAGAGCTTTCAGCTATATTTTTAAACTGCTGGTATGAGAACATTCTAATTTCTTTATGGAGGCACTTAGTGTTATGAACTTTCCTCTTAGCACTGCTTTTATTGTGTCCCATAAATTTGAGTAAGTTATGGCTTCATTTTCATTGATTTCTAGAATTCCTTAATTCCTTTCTTTCTTCCCTGACACAGAGATCATTAAGAGTTGTTTACTTTCCATGAGCTACGTGTAGGCTTTCCACTGTTTCTGCTGTTGATGTACTCCAGCTTTAACCCATTGTGGTCTGATAAGGTACAAGGCATTATTTCAATCTTCTTCTATCTGCTGAGACTTGTTTTGTGGCTGACTATATTGTCAGTTTTGGAGAAGGATCCATGTGGTGCTAAGAAGAAGGTATATTCTTTTGTGTTTGGGTGAAATATTCTATTGATGTCTGTTGGATCCATTTGATTTGCAATGCCTGTTAATTTTGCTATTTTTCTGTTTAATTTTTATTTGGATGCCCTGTCAATTGACGAGACTGGGATGTTGAAGTCTCCCACTATTGACGAGACTGGGATGTTGAAGTCTCCCACTATTGACGAGACTGGGATGTTGAAGTCTCCCACTATTAATGTGTGGAGTTCAATTGCAATTTAAGCTTTAGCAATGTTTCTTTTACAAATGTGGGTGCCCTTGTGTTTCAGCCATAGATGTTCAGAATTGAGATATCATCTTGGTAGATTTTTCCTTTGATTTGTGTGAAGTGTTCTTCCCAGTCTCTTTTGATTCATTTTGTTTGGAAGTCTATTTTGTTAGATATTAGAATGGCTAGTCCAGCTTGCTTCTTGGAAATTTTTCTGTTTGCTTGGAATTTTTTTTCTAGCCATTTACTCTGCACATTTTTTATTTATTTCCTTCACCTGTTTAATTGTATTTTCTGAATATCTTTAAGGGATTTACTCATTTCCTCTTTAAAGGCCTCTTTATTAGATTGGATTTAAGATCATTACCTTGTGTTTCTGTTAGGATATCCGTGGCTTACTGTAGCGGGGTGTAGCTGTAGGTTGGAGGTGTCATATTGTCCTGGCTTTTGTTGATTGTGTTCTTTCAAGGACTTTTTGCCATCTGAATGGCTTTGGTCCCTGGATGTTCCTATTGTAGTAGTATTGAGAAGAGCATTAACCTCAGTGGTCCTGGTGTGGCAAGCCTCTTGGGGTACCCTTGCGTTGTATGGTTCTGGATCTGCAAGTCTGTAAGATTTGTCTGCCCGTATGTATGGTTCAGGAACTGCAGATCCAGAAAAGGTGGGCAAACACTTTGCAGGAGAATGGAGGTCCACCTGGGCTAGCAGGCTGCTCAGAGCAACTTGGCATGTCCAGAGGACTCAGTTAGCAGGGGAGATTGGTGTGAGGAGAAAGGCTTACCTGTATAGTTCAGGCTCAGCAGGTCTGATGAAGGTGGAAGGAGAGGTGGCAGGAGAATGGAGGTCCCCCTGGGATAGCAGGCTTCTTAAGGCAGCTTGGTTTGCTCCAGAGGACTCAGCCAAAAGGGACGATGGATGGGGGAGGAAGGGAAGCTTTCCTGTATGTATGATGCTTGCAGAAGCCAGAAGAGGTCATTGGAACTCTTGAACCTGAAGTTACTGGCAGTTATGAGCCATCTCATATAAGTGCTGGAACTGGACTCAGTTCCTCTAAAAAAGCAGTAAATACTCTAGTCACTGAGCCATTTTTCTGGCTTCTATGTAGAAGCTCTTAATGTAAATTGAGCCAAGTGAAATTTTCTAACTGTAGAATAATTTATGACTACTGACAACTGCAATGGCTTGGATATACAAATAAATGTACTAGAGAGAGCATTTTCTCAACAGCAGAGTACTTGCCTAGGAATCATGTAGGTCCTCAGTTCAATTCCCAGCATTGCAGAAAAAAAATAAATACAAAATAAAGCCTAGTAGAACTGACATGGATAAGTACTGCATTGAAAGCTGATATGGAAGTTTCTGGTTGTATAAAGCAATGTGTCATATGGTGTCTTCCTGAGGGAGATTCATGTGGTGTTTTGCTGAGGCTAGACCTGTGGGAGAACAAGAGATGTTTGGAAAGCATATGACTAGGACTCAATGGACAGCTAGCCGTGCAAGGTTTTGTTGGTCTCGAGTCTCTGCTGACCTCCACTTGTTTGAAAGAGGCAAGACAGAGAACTTCCCCTAGTGTCCCAGCTGGTTCTGGTCACTCCCACTGACTTGTGCTGATCGTGCTGAGGCCTGTCTGTTTCTGCTGGATCATGCCACAACTGCTGATTCATATTTGGTATCCTGGCATGACTGACCTTGACTGCTGGTATCCTGACAAATGGAGATTGGAATCACCTCCAAAGAAGTACTTCCAAACAGGTCCACATCCCCTGTCCTATTGACCAACTTTTCTCCCCTATCTTTGAACAATGAGTTAGAAGGAAAGTCAAAGTATTTGAGAACCCTTATTAAAGTAGGTTTTTAAAAATTATTAGCCTACAGAAAGTAAATAGTTTGGTGTTGCAATATGGATCAACAGGTAAAGGTCCTTGCTGCCAAGCCTGATGTCTGAGTTCTATTCCTAGAACGCACATGATGAAAGGAAAGAATCACTCCCATAAATTAACCTATGACTTCCATGTGTATGCTATGATGATCCTAACCCTAAACACATAAAGTGAATAAATATATTTTAATGTAAAAAAATAAAATGTTTTTATTTAATTATATAAGATCTGTTCCTTTATCAAGCATTCTTGCATGATTGAAATTTTGGTTGGAATTATATTTCACCACACTCCTCTCTGAGGAGAAAACTAACAAATATATACCACATCTTTGAAATGTTTGGTTCTAAAATCAGTATAAGGGTGTGGTCCGAGCCATATCCATTCAGTAGATATCGGACCTCATCCTACCTACCTCATCCAGCACACTCTGTAGCTGAGTGAGACACACACTGAGGAAACATCCTCAGCATCTGCACAGGATATAAGGGAGAAGAATGGTCAATGCTGACAGAGAGCTCAGCAGATTAAAGGGGCACCTCCTGGTTGAGAAAAGGATACACAAGTTAATGATCAAGTGTTTATAATATACCAGAACCTGTTCTTGAAGCTTTCTTTACACCATCTCATTCTGACTTCCTGAGAATCCTGGAAACCAGGCACAGTGGCCTTCCTGTAAAACTAGGAAACTACATCTTCCCTGAAAACCATGTATCTGAAGAAAGGACTCTAACCTGGATGCTTAGACCTTTAGCCACCATCTCAAAGAGGCTCCTAGAAGGGGAAGATTTGAAGTCGACTTGTAGGACAGTGCTGTTTGGCTGTTTAACCCATTTCCAGGTTTGTAAAAGGGAGACAATGACTGTCTTTACTCACAAGACTTTTGTAAGGAGAACATGAAAACCTAAAAAGATATAGAACAATGCCAGGGAAGTGAAGGGTCTAAGTAGTCACTAGTCATTATTATTACTATTGGCATTATGAACCAGGAATGAAGAGAGACAGTGTCTATATAGCAGCAACAGATGAGTCTAATGTAAAGCAAGTTCCTCAGGCTCTGAATTGAAATAGCCAAGATCACTGACATGTTGTAGAGAATGGAGCCAAAGGCTAAGGAGATTAGTTCTAAGAACGTGTGTCTTTTCTGAGAAATGTTCCTGGGTGACCTTCAGTGCTCTTAACCACAATTACCCCTACTAATATTGGATTTCTGACGTTTCCATTCAGGTCAATTTGTTTCATTGTGGATTTAGAATCTAGTAGGCATGAGAAGTCTAATGCCATAAGAAAAAGTATCCAGCCTCAGAATGATGGTCTGAGGTTGTGCCAATCTAGGTAGCAATGTGACCTGTAGGGCAGCAGGGAGAGTCATGATTTGAGGCACTTCACAGAGCTCTGAAAAAACTGCAGGGACCCAGGTGACATCAAGGCATTGAAGGAGTTTGGACACAGGTTAATTAGGCATCTATCTTTGAGTACTCCTACTCCCACCTTATATAGAATCTACCTTAGTAAAAGACCAATTTACATGACATGGCCAAGACTTTCATCTGGACACCTCATGTCTTTGGAAGCAACTGCCTGCTGCAGACCTTGAGACTACTTCAGCATCTGAGTGTCAGGATGCTCAGGGACTCAGGAGCTCCCCTCCTGCCAGTTCAGCAGAAAGCCCATTTTTCTCAACTTTTGTTTGTCTGAGACCTCACACATGGTATTAACTTAGTATGTGTGTATGTATGTATGTATGCATGTATGCATGTATGTATGTATACCACACATCATACATTATATATCATATAGCATAAGCAAAAAATATAATGTGTGTGTATGTGTTTGTGTGTGTGTACGCATGTGCACAAAACAAAACTGTGAAAAAAGCCAAATTAGGAATATAGGAAATATAAATTGTGAGTATGACTCAATGAAAAAATGTTTTTGTTTTTTGTTTAACTTGTGTGTCTATGTTTAATGTGAATAATGTATGTTTTTCACTTGGTCAGAGGAGGTGCATCTTTTTTGTGTCCTACTTTTAAAAGGTATGTTGTCTAGATAATTTGATAAAGTGTCAAACGAACCAATAAATGCAATTTTATAATATTTTGCAGAGGAAGGCTTTTTTGTAGATAAAAACAACCATTGTACTTTTTTCTATGAGCAAATAATTGCCAGCAATATTTCAGTCTCTAGCCATGCAAGTGTGGATTTTCCGGAATAGCGCTTATTTTACCTTAAACAAAGTTTCCTAAGCTTATCTAAGAGCTTAGTGCTCCTGTTTGTTTTACTTGAAATGCTGATAAACCGCTCTGATGTTTGCCTTGGCCAGTTACAGTCCACTGTGCAGGGATCCTCACTGAGTGATCATAACATATTCAATCACTGGCTCAGACCTAATGCATAGCAATTGGCTAGGTGTGAGTTGCTCTTTGTCCACTGGAGGGAGACAAGACTGAACGGTGGTAATGCAAATGGAGATTCTCAGTAGTACTGTGCTCCTGCAGTGCTAAGATGTCCCCAGCAGAGCTACATGCAAGCCTGTCTGAAGACTTCCCGGGGAGCAGGTGTTTCCTTAACACACTGAAAGTGGGTACACGGATCGACTGAAAACTGAAAGGACATTCAAAGACAGTCCACAGAAGAAGGGACACATATCATTAAGAAATGTAGAAACCATGCAGCCTAATCAAAGAAAATGCAAAGTGTGAATGAAATGATAAAGGGCCAAGCAAAACACTGTGGCTTAAACAATGAGAGAGGTTGCTGAGATGTAAATACTCATGATGCTCTGGGAAGTTTGTCAGTTTCTACACCCTTTCTTGATAGCAGCCTTACTATGGATACACTAAGAGCCTAAAATGATCTATGGTACCAGTATTGGAATTACACACACACACACACACGCACACACACACACACACACACACGATAAGGACTAAAGAAGCAAAACTTCAAGTGATAAAAAGAGAATGCAAACTACTTTAAGATGTGACTAATAAATATGTACACACAGAAAAATAACTTGAAAAAATAAACCAAAGAAAGCATGAATCGCAGCTGCTCTTGTCCATGGGCATTTTCCCATAGTTCTTCATGTTTTCCAAGATTTAAGATGATAAGTATTTCTTTTACATGAAAGTATATTTGAAAAGGTGTCTAGAACTGAACTGAGAAAATAAGAGGAAAAGACACCTAGGGTAAGCTTTGGGTCTGAAGGATCAGCACGTGCAGAGGCAGGCAGGCATGAAGGAGGTTGGCAGGCTTAACCTCATAGAGATGGAGCTGGAAGAGTGGCAGTTTTCACACCGTGAAGTAAAGGATGGGTCAGCAATAGGAGCTAGAGTTCTGGGAGGCCCTGCCTACTGGTAACTGGAGGCTTTGAAATGAGGGCAGCCTGATGGATGGAGTTGGAGGATCACACTGTAATGTGAACTGTGAATGAGGCAGGCAGGGGCACCAGAGAGCATGAGAATGGTGTGTGCCACACCTCATACAATGCTAAGTCTTTGCTCTGGACAACTTAAGGATGTAAAGAACCTGACCCTGGATGTTCCTGCTATTGAACCCACCAAATCAGAGAAAGGAGTATTTTATGATTTGTGTACTTGAAAAAAGGACACTCTGTATGTGCAGGCCCAGAGAAGTCTAGTTGCAAGACTCCCCTCAAAGATAAAAATGAGTCAAAGGTGAACAAAAACTAAGTTCCTTTAAATGTGAACAAAAACTAATGTTAGGCACAGCAGAATTTAAGTCATTTAAGTTTTAATGGTTAAAACTCACTATGTGGCTATAGGATAGACTCAGGAGTAAATATATCACAGCATGATGTTTTTTGAACAAGCACCAAACAAAGGGAAAAGCAGAGAATCATGGGAAATCAAAGTGCTACTACTATCACACATGTCAGGAAGATGCAGGCAAGATGGAACTGGATTCAGGTGGCAGGGAAAGAGGAAATAAGTGTTCAACGGCTTAGGAAACAGAGCTCATGGGATCCCACTGTGACTCGTGGGATCTACCTGTGACTCTTGGGGTTCATCGTGTGACTTAAGGGATCCCACTGTCACTCATGGGATCCACTGTGTAACTCATGGGATCCACTGTGTCACTCATGGGATCCACTGTGTCACTCATGGGATCCACTGTGTCACTCATGGGATCCACTGTGTAACTCATGGGATCCACCAGGTGACAGGAGTCTGTGTTTTTTCAGTTCCACTGCAGTTGATCACTTTCTGTCTCTGAGTTTCTGTGTTCCAATAAACTCTTAGGGAAAGGAAAAGCACTATAAAAAGAGTGTTTGTCTTTTCCCTCTACATTCCCAGTCTTCCTGGACAATACGGTATGGCTTCTGGCTGAGATTCCCGTGGATTAGAAGGAGGTTAAGTAAAAGCTACTTGTCTTTGTTACTTCTCTGTTGCTGTGATTAAATAAGTTTACAAAAGCAGCATTTAAGGGAGAGAAGTTTATTTTGTCTTATAGTTGGAAGACCATCATGGGAAGTCAAGACAGCAGGAGACTGAGAGCTGTTGTATTGACAGGAAGCAGAGGAAGATGCTGGTTCTCAGGTCACTTAGCTCCTCTTACCCAGTCCACTATCTCAGTCAACCATAGTGGGTGTGTCGTCACACTTCAATTGGTCAAATCAAAATAGTCCCTCCCAGGCATGCCCAGAGGCTAACCTAATCTAGTAATACCTTATATAATAGAGCTAATAATCCAATAATCTTCCACATGTGTCTAGAGGTGTGTCTCCAGGGCGATTCTGGGTGCTGTCAAGTTGACAATCAACAAACACTAACCACCATGTAAACTATGAGGGCAAGTTATTCATGGAGTCTCAAGCCTACTTGCCACGTATTCCTAGATCTCCAGGAAAGTAGAAATTCCATAAACACTAAAACCTGAGCAACCCCCACACTTACCAGACAGGAAGGCTAGAACAACACTTCTGAAAGTGTGGCCTGGACAAGCAACAGTAGCTTCATTACCTGGAAATGAACAGAAATGCACATTTTAGCTCTACCGAGTCTAGTCTCTGGATGAGACCAATCACCTTCTTTCACTGGACTGTCTGGAGTGGATGGCTTTCTCTTCCCAGAACAGCCTCCAGGTGGAGGAGCAAAGCTAAGTTCACAGCTAATTGAGGTTGGGTTTTGGGGGCCTTCTTTCCCTGCCATTCGCCAGTAGCTTGCCCACATCAGTTAGTAACAGTGTAACAAACATCCAGACCTTCTCACAACTGATGCTATGATGGAAGAACCATTCAGGCGTTGAAACCAAATAAGTATAGTAAGTAGGCAGCAACATCTGTCAAAATGAGAACAAAGACATAATCCATCAAAGTCCCTGGTTGTGGGAAAGTCCCTAAACATATTAACCTTGCTTTTGGCTTCTACAGTTCTGCTTCTGGCTATTTTTGCTAACTGAGATATGTCAAGGTTATGATTTTTGTGCTTAAAAGTCTACCCTGAGAATGTCTTGGTACTGAACTGAGATCCCAAACACCCAGTATAGTCACTGTCTTGCTCATAAAGACTTTTTGTTGTCTTGAACTATAGCACCAGGAAGCATTTGTGAACCCCACAGGACCAATCAGGAGCCAATCCAATGCAATCACCCAGGGGTCTTTATTCACAAGCTTGAGCTCAGGCTTAACTCACCACGGACCTGCAGGATGGTTCAGGTGGATAAAAAGCTCCAAACACTCATCAGGACAAGATTTTATAGAAAATGAAAAACGAGGAATGAGTGTTTCTAGCCTGGCAAGCATCTAATTGGGGGCTAATATGGCCTTTAACATAATTGGCTGGTGCTGGGAGCCAAACCACATAAACTTAACTTCTGCTTTTCTCCTGATTGGTGGTTTTTAGGCAGAGGAGGGCTTGTAGCCTGGGGTACAGATCTGTTGGGGGAATAACCTGGAGACTGGTGCTAGATGCAGATCTTGTTTGGGGAGGTAACCTGGAGACACAGGTCTTGTAGGGGGTAACCTGGAAACTGGAGTTAGAAGCTGGATTTGTTGGGGTAAGGGGTAACCTGGAAACACAGGTCTTGTTGCAGGGGTTACTTGGAAACTGCTGCTAGGTACCAACCTGTAAGTTTACTTGAATTCAAACTTAGGTCAGGTTTTCTAAGATGGAGTTTGAACCCCAAAAATCTGCTCACTCAGAACCAGTGTCCACATGGTCTTCTCTGGCATATATACCTCACATTTCTGGAGGCCCCAGTGAGATCTCCAGAGTCTATACCTTGAAATACTGGAGGTCTTGAAGCCTTCCAGAGCCAGAAAAAATGTGATGGTCAAGAGCTCCTAGAGTTTCACAACCTGAGATGTTCCAGGGTTTCAGGATATCATCTGATGGATTGCTTCCCAATGCTTTAGAGGAATATGACACCTCCACTCCAAAAAGGGAACAAAATTGAAAGTTGCCTGGTTTGTCACTGCTAGAGGTAAGTCTGGTTTAGGATACAAAGGGACACAATGGAGATGCCTACAGTGACGAGCTATGTCTGGGTGGGGTCCAAGTGAGACTTCGTCAAACTCCCCTGGACTCTTGAGGTGTATGAATGCATGGTGGCGACCCCTGGTTGTCTTTACTATGTATCTCTCTGTGTGTTTCTGTCAATTCTACTGATTGGAGAAATGATTTAAAATGGAAAGTGAGCCCTCCTGGGACCACAGCTACTGCTGCCCCTAGAATGACATACAACTTCCCACAAGAGGCTCATGGGTCATGCTGGGCCATCCTTACTGCACATCTCTTCTGGCAGCAGCTGTGGCTGCAAGCTGTTGCTGCTGTTGCTATGGTGATGCTAGCAGTAGGGTCTCCTTAGTAGTGTTGTGGTTGGTGGCTACAGGCCCAGAGGGAGTTTTATGGAGGAGGATGAATATGATACCTGTTTCTTAAACAGAAAACTCTGGATCTTTTGTAAAACCTATTGGCCACTTTTTGGAGTCAGATAACCCTGTGACAGTGCAGGCTGTCTAGAACATGACTGGGGAACCCCAGAACCCCAAATAGTTTCCCATGTTGATTAGTGGCTTTCTCTGTTGTGAAACCCACCTCTTGGCCTTGGCCAGGTCACACAGAGAAACTCCAAACCTCTGCCAGTTCTCTCAGTTCTGGAGGAAGTAGTTTACCTCCCCTCCTCCTGCTCCAGGAGCACTGATCAGGACTCTGACTACTTGGTTGCTTGTCCAAGCTTGTGCTCTCCCTTCCCTCCCTCCACCACCTAATTAGATAAGCAACCAGTTGCACCCAGGGAAGAGAGAAGTAGTTCCACTTCATCAATCAGTGTGCTGTACCCCAAAACTGAACAAGGTAAGGAAACCTAGTCAATTTTTCCAAAGCCATTTTAGGATTGAAGCAGCTGCTAAAAAACATTGGTTTTATCATGCATTTGAACCTAAGATATTAGAAAAGAAGCCTTAAAAGTTAGAAGGATTTGGCAATATGAATAGATATGAATTATTAGAAATTGCTCAAAAAGTTTACAACAACCATGACTCTATAGAAAATCCAAATCAAAACAAAGATAAAAGAGGTTCCAGAAAAAAAGCCAGAGACACCAAGAAAGAATTCTTTATAAGCATACAAGGATGACCTCTGTATATAAGTGACTACAAAGGGTTTCTTTCCCAGACACTGGGACCTTGGAAGAGGCTAGTGACCTATCTGTCCAAAAGACTTGATCCTGCTTGGCCTGATTGTGGGCAGTTGCTGCTACAACCATCCTAGTAGATAAGCCACAACTTAACCAAGTGTTAAGGAACCAAATCCAGACCATTAGCAACCAGTGCTCTCAGGAGTTTGAGGACCTGAAACAGGAGCTCAGAGTGAGATCCACAGCACCTATGGCTGCAGACTCACCCTGCTGCCCGCGGGCGGGGCTGTGCGTCACAGTGTGGCTCTGCACAAATAGGTTAGCCTTACTTCTAACTCATCCTTAGCCTTTCCTCTGAGGCCTGAGTTTATGGGATGAGATTTCTGATTAGAATCCTCACCTTTGGTATAGCTCTAAACCCTGAGCTTGTGGGCCCTGAAGAATAAAATAGGAACCAGGTTCCAAAGACTCTCAAAGAGAGGAAATAAAATCCATAAACTCTGAAAAATGTTTAACAACCCAAAGTCAAATTATTTCAAAGTAATGTTGGCCCTCTAAATTATCAAAGCATCTTTAAGACAGAAAGCAAAGGATACTTCTGAATAGAAATGTTCAAGTGGAACTTCTGAGCTATAGATTTTTATAGCTAGGTAAAAAACAGATTTTTCTGGTTATTTCCAAATGAGGTTTTAAAGTTGTTCCTTTAGAGGGAGCCCAAGTGCTTTAGTATACTGAAAGTGAACCTCCCCAGGCATCTCCCCGGGGAGTCAAGATTTCAGAGCTGCAGAGGAACATCCTTGGAAGATGCTACTGACATGGAGACTCCTAGGCTCAGCCTCAGCCCATGAAGAAGATGACAGTACACAGAAATCTTCGAGTTCCTGTTAGCACTGTGGCAGCACACACCTGCCCTCCTGATACCTGCGGTACTGAGACAGGAGAGCCTGGAGTTTGAGGCTACAATATGAGGAACTGTGCTTTCTCATTACAGAGCCTAGCTCAACACAAAACAGCACAACTCAGAAATCGGTGTCTCCTCCTCTTGCAGTTGCAAAGGGAAATGGGATGTAGCTTTGGACCAGTCTTCAAGTTCCATCTGACTCACCCATTTTTTGGATTTGATTCTAAGATCCCAAATTCAGCTGCAAAATCTTTCGCATAACCCAGTTTTGCATCAAACTACTTAGAACCAGAAGCAAAACAAAAAGCTCCAGCTTATTGAGAACTTTTTACATCTTCTTCTGTTTTCAAGGGCCCAAGCAACCATCATGGTGACTAAATCTGGGATGGGAAGAGCATGAGAAAGTTTCAGAGGTATTGGTTCTATACTGGAAAGATCTTTTCAGATACTCCTAGAACTCTCTGAACTCACTGTCAGGGGATTGGTAAGTGTGACTATTCGTCCTAGTATCTAGAGTTGTCAGAGAACAACTTTTGGGAGTCAGTTCTCTTCTTTGGACATGTGATTCCGGGGATCATCCTCAAGTCCTGAGGCTTGGTGTTGAGCTCCTTGACCTGATGAGCTTGTTGGTCCAGTTTGAGCTTTCACTGAACCCTTAGCCCTTCTTTCACCATCAGACACAAGAAAGCAATCTCTGTAGTGTTACTTCTGGTCTTATGTGACTTTCTAGGTACCAACAACCAAGTACTTAAACATTTTAATTGTAATTCAACATAGTAACTAAATTGCTAATTTTAATAGGATTACAGAATGTGGGTTTTTCTGATTCTGTCTTGCTTTCTACCTTCCTAGTTAACAGTTTTCTGTACAGTAGAACATTCATCATTTGGACCTATTTGCTTTTCTTAAGATACATTTTTTAGGAAGTTGGGAGGTTAAATTTGCTACTCAAATAGCAGTTTTTAAACTAGAAAGTGCATGTACCATGAACTTCAAGTCAGAACTCGCACAATAGATTTTTTTTAATGCTTTTGACTAATTCAAAAGCTATTTCTACCTTCTTTGCCTGCCTCAGTGTTCCTGGGAAGCCTTTTGTTTTTCTAATGAGAAAGCCAGCTGACTAAGGCAGACCAGAGCACTCACTGATATCATATAGACATCATATAGACAGTGGTTTTCAACCTGTGGGTTATGGCCCCTTTAGGGGTTGCATATCAGATATTCTACATATCCAATATTTACATTATAATTGATAACAGTAGCAACATTATAGTTATGAAGTAGCAATGAAATGATTTTATGGTTAGGGGTCACCACTCCATGAGGAATTAAATTAAAGGGTCACAGGGTTAGGAAGTTGAGAACCACTGATATACAACCTAAAGGACACTAAATTCTGCAATGAAAATAATATTTCACATATGAGCTTCTTCATAGGGGAGTCACTAATGGCTGGAAATGTACCTAAACTGACTAAATGTTCCTAGAGAAACTGTATTTTTTTCCTTTAAAAAACTCAGATCTAAACTGTCATGTGGCTACTGGTTAGCAACTGGGTAATTCAAGGCTTATAATAATAAAATCTGCATTATTTGTCACTAACAGTGGACCTGTTTCTCTGGCTGAACCAGAGCTAGCATAGAAAGCAACTGACACCTTCAAGGAGAAGAGCCTTGCTACACAAAGCCAAAGGTGGGACTGACAGGGATGGAGGATAGCAAGCATCCCAGCAGGCAATCTAGAAACTTCACAGGACTCTGAATTCTGTAGACTGTCACCAAAATCATCCTTTAAATCTAATCTCCAGTTTTCAGTGACTTCTGTTTGTTACAGTGAATGATGTGATTCCCTATCTAGTTTACTACAGGGCACAGATGGTGTTCTTAGAACTCTCTTTTGAAAAAATTATTTAGATGCATAGATATCAAGAAGTAAAGACTGAGTGTTTTGAAGACACAACTCCTGCAAATAGAACCATGCAAGACCCCATGTTAGCTTCTTCCATGTAGTTAGTTCTCCATTCTGTTGCGTTTATCTTTGCCTTCCTTTGAAGAATGACCTACGGTAAGTAGCTTGCCTTCCAAAGCCCCTGAGTTACAGATCCATAAAGGAAAAGTATGAATTTTAGATTTCAAGTAATATATATTAGTCAGAGATCTTCAAAGAAATAGGACCAATTGTTTCTTTCTCTCTATGTGTGTTCTATATACACAGTCATATAATACATAATGGTTTTGTCAATAGTGTACTTCACACTCAAATGACAAAACTGCCTAGCAACAGCTTTCTCAGTATGTATTCCAGCCCTTGATTTACATGTGGCTCTCTATATGTGTCTACTTGTAAAGCTAATGTTATGTTTGGAAGAAGTCTCAAAACTGAAGAGCTAACAGTTAAGATTTTAGTCAGCCTGAAAGCCAGAGAATCAGGCATGTCAATGGCAGATCAATGCCCCCAATCAAGCCTGGTAATCAACCTTAACCTATATTCCTAGTTCTATTCAGCCAGCAACTGATCAGATGGGGCCCACCCACACTGGAGCAGTTTCGTGCTTTAGTCGGTCAGATGTGGAGGCTAAGCTCTTTAGAATACCCTCTCAGATATAGTCAGACATACTGTTTAGTCAGCTCCTGGGCATCCCATGCCTGACCAAGTTGATACACAATTACTAATCACATGGTGTTCCCCAAACACAATGGCTTCACAAACAGGAACTGAAAATTAGCAAAGCTTTATGTCTCAATTCTAGAACTGAGGGCGTTAATATGTTTTCTGTTGAGAAATCCTAGACTCTGGATAAACTGGTCTTGTACTGAGAATGCTGACGCTACAATTAGAAATGGGAAGAAATCGCTTTCAAACTACAAGATGAGGATTCAATTTACTGAACCAACCTGATGGTTTAACTGAGGAAGTAGGGGTAGCAAATTAACCATCCAGTCAGACTTTTGAAACAGAGAATACAGTAAAAATGCTACCCCTCTCTGTCCAACTACTGGAAACAAAGAAACGAAAATGGTAACTTGAATATGTAACATCTGAAAGCATACAGTCCAGAAGAGTAATTGGTAAGATATGAGCTCCTAAGAATTGTAAGACTCAACTCTGGTCTTTCTCTTGTGGCAAATCCACCCTTAAGTAGGGATTACTCAGACTCAAAGCCATCTATGCTGTAGACAAACTTCCTTGCACCTGAGATCAGAGAATTTCTTGATTAAATGTTTGTCCTAAACACATGTCTGGGGCTTCATACTGGCTTCTTCCCCCAGGATTCCCAAGGCTGTCTTACATGCAGGGAGTGCATACCCAAGGGTCGAGGGGTTGTCATTGAGGAAGGGATGTAGACAGAGCTTGGTCATCAGAAACTAGATTGTCCATACATCTCTGTGAGAATCCTCTCACAGTGTACTGCTGAGTTGGGGTAGAGACTAGCAAGATAAAGGCAGAGGGGGTTGGGATGAGGATCTCGAATTTTCTCTGGTATGCCTTAAAGTCAGCAGAGCCTGGTCACCATGTACTCATGTAGTGAGGAGCTAGAGACAATTACATAGAAATAGTGCAACAGGGGGCTTTTGTTATAAAGGGGTCATGGAAACAGAAAGGATATAAAAGCATTTGGAAAATAGACACAGTAGGAAAGAGTGTCAGAGTCCTGCCTGCTCTTCTCCTCCCCCAGCCTCTCAGGATGACATGGCACAAGATGGACATGGGAGAGTCCACTTTGGGTGGCTGGATTGAGGATGCTACTGGCCTGCAGTTACAGCCTGAAAGAAGACTAGGGGAGTTTGACACCCATTCCATCCATGCCCTACAGAGCTCAGCAATGGAGGGAGTAGCTTCTGCTGTGGGAAGTGAGCCTGTAGGCCTCCCGAACGAATTAATTTTGCTTGCCTGATTTTGCTAGAGAACCCTCTGCACTCCAGTCCCCAGGCCAGAAGCACGGTGAGCTAAATCACGAGAAGCAAGGTGTCTTCCATAAATAATCTTTCCATCGCTTTTTCTTTTGACCAGACTTCTGCGCAAACCTTTCTTTCTCAAAACACATTATTTTCCTGCATGAAATATGCTTTTTTTTTTCTAGTAGTAAATCATTGCCTGCATTGTCTGTCAGGCTGGACTTAGAAACGTTAGAAACACTGCTACAATTTTACTCCTCTGTAACTATGACAACCGATGATAAACACCTATTTGTGTCAGCACCATTGTGAAACTGGCCAATTGCCAACACACTCCAAGAATAAATCCTTCCAATGGGCCCTCATGGTTACCTGACTGTGAAGAGAAGAATGTGAACAACCTATTAACAGTTTCCTCAAGATCCAGCTTCAGTAGAGAACACTTAAGTGCGGCTGTTTTCCATCTGGGGCCACAGACTTGACTCTAGAGGAGTACAAAAACGGTTCCTGTTTTGTTTTCTTATGATTGCTTAAGTCGTTATTTGTTATAGGAAGACAAAGGCCACTCTGTGGTGTGCATGGTTCTATTCCTTAGATGGCTTGCTTTTCAGTTCTTCTCTCACTTTTGTTGGGTATCTTTCTGGATTTTTTTTTTTTAAGGAAAACAACAATCTCTCATATTCTTACTTCAAGTTGTCTTGATGTCTTTGTGCCTCTTTCCTCCACATCTCACAGGGCTGGACTCTCTTAACCTCAGTTTAGTGAGTTCCTGTTACCCCAGTCTCGTTTACTCTGCGCTGGTTCCCAGCCTTCTGCTAGGGCTAAAGGCTTCAGAGCTGAAGTCAGAGGCACTTTAACTTCCAACCCATGTACCCCGCGGGAAAGGAAGACTTTGTGAGCCAACTCTGGGCGAGTGCTGGGACCGCCCCTGTCTCTTCTAGAGCCCAGCCAGCGTATCTCTGCCCCGCCTGGCCCCTCCGCAACAACTCGCAAGCAATCTAAATTGCTTGCCTGGATGCCAGTACGGGACTTGCCCCCCGGAAGGCGCTGGAGGGAGCAGCTCCTCCTCTATACTCTAGCTACCAGCCCTGGCTAGGGCAGGTGAGGCACAGGAGCATTGAGAGCTACCGGATATTGTAGTAAAGAGGTCACTGTGCACTGTGCGCACAGGCAGGAGACCCAAGTAAGTCTGCCCTTGGTGCGAGTTGGGGGCCGGAAGGGAGCTCCGGATTTCGGTCCCTCCCCTTTTCCCTGCTCTGTCTTGGAACACTGGGGCCATCAGACCCTGCTACTGTCTGGTACCTGCCTGGAGGAGAGATCGTCTCTCCTCCACGCCCTCCACCATGGACAATTCTCCCAATAACTCCAGGCACGTGGAGGACTGCAAGAGTCGTCAGTGGCTCTGTTCAGGGGAAAGCCCAGCCATCAGCTCGGTGATGTTCTCAGCCGGGGTTCTGGGGAACCTCATCGCACTGGCCCTGTTGGCGCGCCGCTGGCGTGGGGACACCGGGTGTAGCGCCGGCAGCAAGACCTCTATCTCTTTGTTCCACGTGCTGGTAACAGAACTGGTGTTCACCGACCTGCTGGGGACCTGCCTCATCAGCCCGGTGGTGCTGGCTTCGTATTCGAGAAACCAGACCCTTGTGGCCCTGGCTCCCGAAAGCCGCGCGTGTACCTATTTCGCTTTCACTATGACCTTCTTTAGTCTGGCCACGATGCTCATGCTCTTCGCCATGGCCCTGGAACGCTACCTCTCCATTGGGCATCCTTACTTCTACAGGCGCCACTTCTCGCGCCGCGGGGGTCTGGCGGTGCTGCCTGCCATCTATGGAGTCTCCTTGCTCTTCTGTTCCCTGCCGCTGCTCAACTACGGGGAGTATGTCCAGTACTGTCCTGGGACGTGGTGCTTTATCCAGCACGGGAGGACTGCATACCTTCAGCTGTATGCCACGATGCTCCTGCTGCTCATCGTGGCTGTACTCGCCTGCAACATCAGCGTCATCCTCAATCTCATTCGCATGCACCGTCGGAGCAGAAGAAGCGGATTGTCAGGCAGTAGCCTAAGAGGCCCTGGATCTCGCAGGAGAGGGGAAAGGACTTCGATGGCAGAGGAGACGGACCACCTCATTCTCCTGGCCATTATGACCATCACCTTCGCCATATGCTCCTTGCCTTTCACAGTAAGATACACAGCCCAGCAGCCGGCAGCCCGCTCAAATTCCTCTCACCCCACCCTTTCCACCTCCAGGCAAACACTGACAGCCTGGGTGGGAAATGTCCTAATTGACAAAGGTCGATTGCCTTCCCCTTTTCTTTTCACCTTACCCACTTCCTTCCTTCCTTCGTCCTCCTGTCTTTGCATATGAATGTTGCTACTTTAGCACTTCTAAGAACCTTCTACTAGGTCCCTTCCCTGGGTTAGTAACTGAAGAGGAGGGGGTCCCTTCCAAGACAGGACTGTTGTCTACATTATAATCTGATAACTAGGGCCCACTTTGCTATCTTTAAAGTCAGTCCCTTGGTGCTTTCATTTCTCCCGAGTAAAATCTAGTTGTCAACCCACAGCATTCAGAGGATGCTTGGTGTAGAAGTTTACAGCCTCTTTCACTTGACTTTAGGAACATTAAGTTACAAAATAGTCTCTTGATGTCCCTGTCAGGAGTACACATAGGTACTCTCATTCTGTAGCTTGGCACTTCATGAGGACAAAGATAACTGCAGTAACAGCTGGAACATCTCAGGGAAGAGGAAAAAGGCTGCCTGGGGACTAAGGCAGGGCCAGGATGGAAATATGGATGTTACCCAGTTAGAGGCAGCATTGACAGTGAGTTCTGAAATAAATCCTGAGCTGATAAAGCCTAATGTGGATGCAGAGCCAAAGTTGGAGCCTTCTGGTCTCTTCCGAAGAGCCATAGAAGGGAGATTTGGGAAAGGATGATGCGAACAGTGGCTAGTCAAAATCTGACATGTAGAAGCTGTAGAAATAGTTCTTCTGTTTCTCATGGATGCTTCTGATTGGTGACATTTATTCATCCTCAGGGAGAAAGGGAAGCAGATAAGAACCCTGCCCCCAAGGGACTCCCCTTCTCAGCTGTGTTTTCTATGCTCTGCTCCCCATTGCCCTCACACTTGTCTCTCTCCTCTGTCACAGCAGACGGTCTGAACAGGTAAGTTATACTTAGTGGGGAATAAGATGGAGCTGGTCACACTGCCCTCTTAAGTAATGAATTAGACCATGGAAGCTGGCATCTCCATAGATACTCCAGAAGGAGAGTTTGTGTTCTGGAATATTGTGATTTAAAAAGAACATAGCTCCTATGCTTTTGTTTTATGGGTAGAGTGCTTTATGTTTGGGGCCATGTTAGCTCTTGGGGGCGGGGCTAGGATCCTGACCATTATCTATAAAAGACAGCACTCCTAGTCTCACTAAACAGTAGACTTCAACCATTCTACAATGTGTCTATCTTAGGCTGCTGGGAACTAGGATATCTGCTCTAAGAATATTATCTGTTATTTGTGAGTAAATGTATAAAAATACCATGAGTTACTTACATAGCCTGAGAATAGGCTCCATGCTGGTCCAAACTCTTATAGAAAGAATTGTTTCTCCATTCCTAATCCACTGAAAAGAGGCCAGTAGGCAGAAAAATGGCTCCTCGTCAGCTGGCAAACTTGGTAAGCTATATTTTAAAAAGTAAAACCTGTGACTTTCAACAGTTCACCTGTGCTCTTGTAAGTGTTGCCTTTAATCATGAAGGGTCAATCATTGCCCCCCATACCCACCTCTTTACAGTTCCCCCTCCTCCATACCCACCTCTTTACAGTTTCCCCTCCCCATCTGCTCCTAGTCTCTTCCCCTCTCTCCCCCTCTCAACCTTCCTCCTCTGTTTTTCTTCAGAAAAGGGCAGGCCTCCCCCATGGATATCAACAACACAGCATACATATCAAGTTGCAGTAAGAATAGGCACCTCCCCTTGTCTTAAGTCCAGATGAGGCAACCTGGGAGGAGAGAGTCAGCCCCTGCTCCCACTGTTAGGAGTCCCACAAGAAAACCAAACTACAGGAGAGTAACTTATATGCAAAGGACCTAAGTCAGTTCCATGCCAGCTCCTGGTTGTCCATTCAGTGGCTGTGAGCCCCAGAGAACCCAGATTGTTCATTTTGTGGGTTTTCTTGGTATCCTCCTCTTTTTAATATCAGACCAGAGATGGCCCCAGAATTGCCAAAAGAAAGGACTTTGCACCAAAATTCTCTTAGAAAGGATAAGGAAGTCGAGCTTGCTTTGAAGTGCTGTTCTTGTTCAGTTTCTTTTTGTGGATGGTAGGGGGAGGGGCACACAGAGAAAGTTTTAAATGGATTCTACACCAAACCATCCCTTAGAATCGACACTATCAGCAAGCTGTGCTGCTCTAGGTTTGCTTCTGCAAAGCCCATGACAGAGATTCCTTATGAGCAGAGAGAATCCCAATATGAGTATAGTAGAAGGCCGATACCCTGGCTTGCCTTGGAGAGCACCATGACATCACAGCTACACAACTACAGATAATCCAGGAGGTGCAGCATCAAACTGAAGCATCACGGTATCTCTCCTAAGAAAATCAACTGTGCCCTTTGACAACTTTTACTTTGATACTATGTTATCTTTCCATCCCATACCATGTTAAGCGTTATGGACTACTGAGCTATTCTGATACATTACTGCAGGGATGATGTGACAGTTCAAAACTCAAAGCTAACTTTCACACATTCTGTTATTTCCAAACATATGCCCCAAGAGGGATTCCCTCCCAAGTCCTTTGACCCTACTTGAGCCACACTAAACGTGGCCAGTGCAGATCTCCCGCTTGAGTAAGAATCCTTTGCACAGGAAGGAGGGTGAGGCTCACAGATGCAGTCAGGCACTTGATTTCTTTAGCACCAGCAACATACAGTCAATGCACACCACAGACATGAGATACATATGGAATGTTTCTTGAGGCCATGCATGCTAAAAATGAAACCAACAAAATTTATTTTAATTACATATTTATTTAACTCAATCTACCAGAATAGTATCAATAATAAAACAAAAGTTATTCATGTAAAATACTTGCCCAGATATTCTACCTAACTATTTTTCTCATATTCTCAAACATAGCAGCAACCCATCTTTTTCCTCCAAATTTTTATTCAGAATAGCAAGAACTGTTCTCTGTGTTCCTGAAAGTGAGTCAGACCTCTAGACAGCAAGGAGAAGCATACACGGCCACAGCTGCTGGCACCGCAGCCACCTCTGCAGCTGTCTGGCAGTAGAGGAAGCTGGGACTTGGGAAATCTAGAATCTAGAATCAGCAGTCATCGTCCCAGGTTATGAACAGGGTAGAATTGTTTCTTCCTTCTAGGATGTCAGTCTAGGACCACCCAAATTCAGGAAATAAAACTCTCAAAATGGAAAAAATGCCCAGTACCCTAAAATCCTAAAATGAAGTCAAGTTCAGCCTCATGTATCATTACTGTTACATCCAAAAGACTCAGGGTCTGAGGTGAGGGCGTAGTAGAGCTGGGACAGGAAGTCTGAAGCCCTGAGACCATTATCATGTATTAGTAGCAATAATGTCCAGAAGAAAGTCCTCATTTCAAGGGAAACATGGGAGGAAATCCAGCCATGGTTTCACAAAAAGAATGTTGACAGTATTATAAATATTTGGACCACCTTGTCTCTTTATTCCAACTTATTAGCTTTAAAAATAAATCAGCAGGGACTTTTTTCTCCATGTTAATTCAATCATGTTCCACTTTCCTTCAGTCCTCTGACATGCAAGCCTGGGACTGAGATTTTAGGAGATTTCTAGTGTAAATACTAGTCTAAATCAAGATACAATCAGATTATCCCTTACACAAAACCCATAAGACATTTCTTTAGTTATTAAAAAAAATGTGATGTTGCCGGGCGGTGGTGGTGCACGACTTTAATCCCGGCACTTGGGAGGCAGAGGCAGGCGTATTTCTGAGTTCCAGGCCAGCCTGGTCTAAAGAGTGAGTTCCAGGACAGCCAGGGCTACACAGAGAAACCCTGTCTCGAAAAAACAACAACAACAACAACAACAACAACAATGTGATGTCTAGGAAATGGTATTACTTTGACTGCCCAGGATGAAATCATGTGTGAGACCAGCAACAGAGTCCAAACTGTTTGTTCACTAAATCAGTACCGGATAAAGGAACAACTCCTCATGTCAATCAGTTATTGCCATCATTCCTCAGTGATAAGTGGAAACTCTTTTTCTTCCAGAAAAGGAGCAGAACACAGGAATCGATGATCCTCCAGCCTCATCTCAGGTCCTGCTCCTGCCTCCATTTCCCACCCACATCCACTCACTCTCTCAGCACTCGGCTAACTGTGGCTGGCTTCTGATCCGTTTAAATGGCTCTCCACATGCCATTAGGATAAAGGGCTTATGCCTTTTATTCAGTTCTGAAACTCCAAGAGCCTACCATTGGCTCACTCCAAAAATATCTTCATCTTCACAAATTCTCCGTGGTTAGAATTTCTAAGTAAATCTGATTAGTGGAAATCCGATCTTTACACTATAGAAAACACTGAAGCAAACAATCCTGTAGCCTCCCATTCATTCCTGCTATTCCTTGTGTAAAGTGCCATGTAAATGGGTGGTGAAAGTCTCATATGAAATTAAGCAATCACGAGGATATGAGCTATAAAATTTCAGGTAGTGAGTAAAAAACAAAAAAGCCAGTCTGTGATAGCTCATACCTCTAACCCCAGCAACTCAGGAGGTAAAAGTAGGTGGATCTCTGAGCTCAAGGCCAGCTGTTCTACAGAGCTAGTTCCAGGACATCCAGGGTTATACAGAGAAACCTTATCTCAAAAAATAAAAACAAAAGAAGCTCAGGTAGTGATAAAAGAGATACCTATACATCTCTGGGTGCCCACAGAGAACTTACTGTGATGACATAGAAGTGAATGCTTGTGAGCAGCTGGAATGCCTTTGTCACTGAGACATCATTAGTGAGGTGTTCGACAATCCGTGGGAACATTTAAACACATTTCCTTTTAAGAAAACATTCCCCTGTGTGGGTAGTTTCAATTGGTATCTTTTACCTCACCAGTTTGCTAATGTGCAGTGGTGCCTGTAAGTATAAACACAGATATGATGGTTTTTAATATGCGGTATGCATGAAGCACCATCTGTTTCCCAACACCGAATCTGAGCTTTATAACTACACCTTCAGTTAAATGGTCCTCACTGTTGTTTCAGGCCAGGGCTCCAGTTCAACAAACAAACAAACAAACAAAACAATCAATAGCCCTTCACAGTATGAACTTAAAAACAAGTAGACACCATGATTCAGGAATGCAGTCAACAGATCTTTTTCCAGGTAGAGGCTTAACCCCAGTTAATCTACAACTTGTTCTACTTGCTTGGCCTCTCCTGTCCCCTGTTTTGAGTGTCTGACCATCAGTCCTCATCCAGATCTCAAGCCTAAGTCTACTGCATCTCAATGCCCATCACTGGGCTTCACTTAGCTACACTTTTCTCACAGCATTTTGCTCCCTAAAATTGTTCCATAAATTGAAAACAGAGTTAAGTATTCTGAAATTGGGACATGCGTATGATGAATAGGGCCTGAAAAATGGAAAGAGAACTTAGGGAAGACTGAAACTTCCTATGGACAAGGGGTGTTGATTTCTGCTCCATGGATAGTTCATGTGGTACTTTCTGGGCCGTGACTGAGCTTGTTTTCTCTGTCAATCAGGAAACTGAAGGCAGGAAAAATCTCCAGTGTAGCAGGGAGAACCAGGGAAAAGCCTTAGACCCAGCAGACAGAATCAGCAGGTGAAGAAAGGCTTTTCTTAGGGGCAAGGAAGTATACACATAAAGCCAATACACAGAGAGAAAGGCCCTCTGAACAGCACAGGGGAACTAGGAAAGCTGAAGCCCCACCTGTCCCTGAAGGCTGGGTTTAAGGGTCTGTAAGGGGTCTTCCTGCCCTAATTTAGTGTTGCTCAGTTTGAACAAAGACAGGGGAGCTGGTAGGTCTACAAGTTTGGGGAAAATATGTCTTGATCCAGCCTTGTACTTGTCTGTCTGGTCCGTCAGGGTATGCATGTGCATGTGTAACTGGTGGGGGGAAAGAGGTGTGTTTAGCCTTTGTCTTCAGTCGGGTTTATGAAGAAAAAGCTGGAAGTTTGCCAACCTTACTTACTATCTATTTGCAACTCCTTTTCCTATCTGTCTACCTATCAGAGGTCTGTCTAACTCCCTCCTAGCCTCTCACATGGATCACTCCAAAAGCCACGTGCAGACTAGGACATTAGAGGACCCCGGGTGGACAGATCATACTGCCCATCATTTCCTCAGATCTCTAGACTTTAGCACCTGGTCTTCATTTCAGTTCCCAGATGCACAGTGCCAAGGTCACAATCACACTCGAAGCTGGAGCCCCACCACAGCAGCCATATTGATGTCCCAGTTGTTCTTATGATGTAAAGTAGACTTCAGTTTCCATGGACCATAAACATGTTTGGAGAGAAAAGATTTCTATAAAGCATGGCCCCACCCCCATACCACAACCAAAAAAAATTTTTTTTAATTTAATTGTGCAAAGCCTGCAGCTAGGACACCACAGTGTCATTCAGAAGGTAGAAGAACTCAGCAAGTGCTGCCTGCGAGTTAGCTGATGGGAAGTATTGATGGAAAAAAAAAAGTCACAGGTTTTCCATCTCTAAACAGAGGAGCGGGAGCCACAGGCTGTCATCAAACCCTTCTACAGAAGTGTCTGCATACTTTGTGTCCAAGTAGTCACTTCTGAATCTCACATGAAGCTTTGGCATCGAAGGCTTTCTATGGAGGTGTCAGGTACTGTCTGGGGACTGGCATCGAAGCTGGAGCCCCACCACAGCAGTCTGACTCCATACACAAAGTAACTAGTCTTTTAAACCTAGGCTTCCTCCTCTCTGAAAGGGGTCTGCACTCCTGGGGGGAGGTGTTAAGCCTCCAAAGCCTATGCCTTAGCCAAGACTGAATAAGTCAAAGAAGAAATGCAACTGAATGTATTAAGTCTCCCCTGGGGATTTCACAGCTGAACCCAGTAAAGTGCTCATTCACGCTAAGATTCTGAAGCTACTTTGTATCAGATAAAAGATAGGAAAGTAGTTTAAATAACAGTCCCTGGCAACTGCCAAGATGAAGCTTTCCATGGATGCCTACCTCGGTGGATACGGCTTAAACAAAAGATTCCCATCTGTGTCTCAGCTCTGTAGTCTTTGCAAAACCCTGTTGTCAGGAGTGGGGCTCAAGCAGTTAGCTCCCTCGGCACATTAGAATAGCACCTGGTAATTTTCTCACAGCAAGTATATTGGTAGCGAATGCCAGAAAGCTCATGTGTTCCCAGCAACCCCTGAATTTGAACTTTAGAACGTCTCCAATATATCACTCAGTAATTCCTGTGTTTCCCATATGTCAGCTGTTTGTTAAAAACCGAGGGTCAGCTCTAGGGAAGGAGGAAGTTCACCTGCACAGAGGTTCACACTTTCAGTTTGGAGGCAGGTGATGGTGATGGGTACTTTTTCATGTTCAGGTCAGTCAAGAGCATTTCCAAGACGAGATTTGAGAGAAATCCAGCCAAGGCCAGTGCATCTGTCAGGATGCAGAAGAGGCAGGGGGCATGATGAGATCCGAACTGTGGCCTTTATTAGGGTTTCTGCAGGAAAGGTATGTCAAGGTAAAAGAATTAGGATTGGCAAACTTATATAATTGTGGCAGGCTGTCAGCTACAGGGCAGTCCTTAGTTGACTGGTAACAGAACCCTGGATCATTAAGAAGGAGAACATTACTATGGATTATGGGCTCTGTAGATGAGGTAGGTTTCAGGACTGGTTAGTAATTCGTATAGCAAAGACATAGTCCCTATTGAGCCCTTTGTTGGTTGCAATAATTAGTCATTCCAAGAAGGAGTGGTCTCTCCTCAGCCACAGACTTTTAGATATCTAAACCTCATAATAGGGTTGGGAGTATAGCTCAGTGGTAGAATGCATGCCAAGCATAAATGAGGTCCTAAGTTCAAGCAAGGGAAAGAAAAACACATCATAGAATATCATAGTATAGAAAAATTATAATACATTTACATGAAAATTGAACGTACTTAGTGGCACTAAATTGTGCACTTGAAAGTGCTAAAATGCTATGTTTTTGCATTAGATGGAATTCAATGCAACTTAAAATAACATTGAATCCAGAATGCACAAGAGCAAATGTGGAAATTTCAGTCAGAAATAAAAAACTGAAGGAGAGGCAGAAGGCAAAGCTCACATCAAAAGCCTAGAGTGTTAAAGATGTCTGAAGTCAATCTCTCTTCTGAATGCAAAAGAATGGAATCATCTCCTACAGAGTATTGGTTACCCTCTGAAATGCATATTTTAGGCAGTTCTAAAACTTACCTACCATAGTGGATAAAAATGAAAAGAGACAGCATAGAGCGTCTCCATCTTTAAACCGGCTCTCACTTCTCATTACCCTGTCACACTCTAACAGGATCAGAAACGATGTTGTAGGTTACTCCATGCTGCAGACCTGCCTGATCTTCATGGGTGGAGCTGGGAGATGCTGAACCCTGTCCACGGTGCTTGCCTTGCATGCTCAACTCAGCATTACTGTGTACCCTGCTAAACTAGATCGGAGACAGCTATGAGCTTTTCCACAACAGAGTGCTATTATCTGTGCATGCAGTGTGTGTGTGTGTGTGTGTGTGTGTGGTGTATTTTAATCTCTCAGAATTATGTACACTATTACTGAATTTCTCCCCTGCCCCAAACTCCCCTCTTGTATATATCATACTGAACATTTTGCATCCAAAGTAATGTAACAGACTAGAAGACTATGGCCCCAATGCATTGCATTGCACAGCCCCACCTAACTCTTTTCTCTGAGCTCTGGAAAGCCCATGGTCAATTCTTCTTTTTCCTTACTCATCTGCCAACTCTTTTCTCCACTCATTATGCCAAGATTCTCTGGCATAAACACCTCTGGCTGCCAAACCTTTCTGCTATTGTCTTAACATAAGCAACCCAAAGATGACTGCCTTTCTCTCTCCCTACAATTTGTTTAGTACATCCAGTTCCCAGATGCTGTGGAGGGAGTACCAGGGTAAAGGGAAGAGATTATTTTGGGAAAAGAGTGTTGGGGAAGAAGTAGATGGTGTCCCTAAGTCACAGACTGTGTCAGAAGGTCCCTGGAGCATTAAGAATAAGTGTGTTAGTTAAATGATGTGGTGTGATCCACGTTTGGACTCCTTTCTGTAGGCTGGAATGAAGAATCATGGCTTCCAAGGACGTACTGTTCTCTGTCAGTTCTGTCCAAATCGCTTCATTGAGTCAGATGAGAGCACCAATACTAGTTTGAAAATGCTGATCTACATAAGGATATATAATACATTCACCTCCCAGAGTTTAGGACATCATTCCGAAAGGCCGTGCTGTAATTCTGACCTGGACATAACACCAAGTGAGCACTGTACTAGTGTCAGAAATCTTGGACGTATGCTCTTACTAGACCACAAATCAGCCTTAGGTCCATGACAAGTTCCCTGAGTCTTTGCTGCAGCTGTGTTCTCACTGGTGAAATGAGGTCAGAACTCACTTATTTTGTAGAACACAGATTACATGCGCATTATTGAAGAGCTAATGCATTGAAGTAGGTATGATATCACCTTTTTATGCACTCACAGGTTTTTTTTTTTGTCCATGATACCAAAGTTACACAGAGTTAAATTCAAGCCCCAATGCTGCAGACTCAGAGCCAGTCCTCCAACTGATGTGCTCTGTTGCTCTCTTGCAGAATCATCAGGTCAGGTATTTGGGAATGTTAAAAGTTCTTAACATTCCCAGAACTTACTTCCTCATCTGTTACACTTCCCATTAGGACGTGGTACATTTCACAACACACATATCAGGTAAATAGTAGCTACTAATACTATCACTGCTGATATTATTAAAATATTCTATTCGGCAAGGCACAATGGCTCACACCTATAATCCTATCTGGAGTGGGTGGGGGGAGTTCTAGGCAGATCATGTGTTTGAGGACAGTTTGGACTATATAATGAGACCATCTGAGGGGAAAATAGATTCTATTCTAGACACCATCTCCCTACATTACCAATGACAAGACTGAAAGTTTTGTGTGACACTAACGTTAATGGTAACCTTAACATGCATGCTTTCTTTAAGTTCATGGGAAAATGATGATGTAATGATTTGTGTAGGAGATTTTTTGCCACCCATCCTTTCACTGCCACTACCACACAAAACAAGGCTTAATCTCAAGAAACTTAACACAGAATCTAAGCCGGCTTGTTCACAATATAGACCTAACAACATTTTCTCTCTGCCTCTTCCAGATCTTTGCTTATATGGATGAAACCTCTTCCCTGAAGGAAAAGTGGGACCTCCAAGCTCTTCGATTTTTATCAGTTAACTCTATAATTGATCCTTGGGTCTTTGCCATCCTTAGGCCACCGGTCCTGAGACTAATGCGCTCAGTCCTCTGTTGTCGGACTTCACTGAGAACACAAGAAGCTCAGCGAACTTCCTGTTCTACCCAGTCCAGTGCCAGTAAACAGACTGACCTTTGTGGACAGTTGTGAGGATGTGCTTCATGAGGGAAGCCCTGCAAAAGCCTTTAAATGGCTTCTTTGGAGAAACATAAAGGGCTGGAATATAAACAAAATGGCCGTGCTCTGAGAAAGCAAATGAAGCAGACTTTATGAGGTGGCTTGGGCTTCAGATTTGATGACAGGGCCCTTTGTGGAAAGTGTCAGGGGATGTACAAAGTTCACATTATGTGGCCTTTGAAGGACAACTGGCTACATTTACTATCCAGTTGATTTAAGCTTTCCTGTTGAATGACAAAGCATGTGGTTTTGCAATTTGTTTTAAAACGCTACGTGGTTACTGCCTCCTGTTTTCATTTTGATGCCACTGCCGTTATAAATGCAGTCAGACTAAATGAAACTCATTCTCTAGGAAGTCAATTCGTCCAAGCAATGAAGCAACCAGAACAGACAAGTTGCTGTCTCGTGATTGCTTAATGGACTCTTTATTTGGACCATGAAGTTGAAAGTCACTGGCCCCTTTTACTGTGCATGTTCATGTGAGAGTCCTCTCCAATCACTACTGTGCCACCCTTGAAAGGATGCCCACCCTTTATGAGCTCTGTCATATTGTCAGATTATTTATTCTGTCTTGTCTATTGTGAGGAGGCTACTGAAGGAAACTTCAGAAATTTGCCTCTTACAAAGAAATAATAAAAAAAAAATCAATTCTAATTAGTCTTCAGTTTTTTGTAGAGGAGGATTTTTCACAGTTGTATCTGAGGTCAGATTTTAGGATCAAACTCTGAAAATTCAAGTCTATTCTTCAGGTATACTAGAATTCTTCTGGTGTTTATACTAGGAACATAACTAACACACAGACCCACTTTGTAAGATGTTTGATTGCGCGATGCCAAACTCTTTTGTCTGTATTTTTGAGAGAAGATATTTTGATACATACTACAGAAGAAATCACGTAACTGTGAGTCATATCTTAATACATTTCCAAACGTTTGGCATGGTGTAAACTCAGCATTAAAGTAATTCAGTGTGTACGTTTAGTCAGAGTTATGGTGTAAACACATCTGAAATGCTACAAACTGAACTATATAAAACAAAAAAGTGGATGTCTTCAATGCTCTCACTCCTCAAGGACAGCTTGCAGTTAGTGTAGACATGGTGTCTTTTACGTAAAATGAAAGTAAAAATAAAGATCAAATTAATTTTTGACAGGCTTTTAAAATGTGCAATTGGTATAAGTTAAACTTTTAAAATATCCAGTGGAGTTTTTGATATTCAAAGAGAGTTTTGTTATCAGTTTTCAGTCTTCTGACATGGTCATTAGAATATAACCATTTTATCTGAGGGCAGATAAAATTGTAGGATGGCTGTTAATTTTTTAAATTTAGTTGTTTCTCAAGTTTCATGTTTACCCAGAGCTGTTTTTTTATAATTAGTTATCATTTAGAAAGACTCCAAGTAACTAAGCATCTCTGATACAAATTATGTGAATCAAATCAGCTTTTTCTTTTAAAAGAATAATAAATGATCAGTGTTTGTATAAGTTTAAGCATATCAGACAGAGTTTAATTTTAACTAAGATTTAGACAGGTATAAATAAGTACCCCCCTCTCCACCCAGTGTTTCATGCCAAGAAATTACACTCAGGGGGATAGTGAGACCCATGGTATGATCCTTAAGCAGAAAATTCTGGTTAGTTTGCATCTAGAATTTTGATTCCTTTTATCAGATGTCTTTGTAAAATCTCAGAATGAAAAAAATATTAACTACAGTCTCTCACCCCACCACACTGTGCCCCACACCTATTGAGAACAACTGAGAAGGTTTTTAAATGGACATCGTACTTTTGGAAACAAAATGATACACCTGGGAGCACACAGTATCAGAACTTAAGCTGCTTAAATTGTTTGTTTGTTTGTTTGTTTGTTTGTTTCCATTATTATGGCAACTTTAAGCATGGTATGCACATTTTTTTCCATGCATGAATGTGTGTATATGCATACGAGTGTGTGTGTGTGTTTATAAAGGCCCCAGGTTTACGGATCTTCTACTTTATTCTTTCAGACAGTATCTTTCAATCAAATGAAGAGATCACCAACATGATGAGTCTAGCTAGCCAGCTTGTTCTGGAGGTCCTTTGTCTCTGTCTACCAGCGATTATGTGGATATTGGACATGCAAACTCTGGTCCTCAAGTTTTCACAAAAGGACCGTAACCACTGAGCCATTTCCTCAATTCTGTTTAACCACTATTTAAGAACTAGTCAGGCTTTAAAACTCCATTTTCTTATGTGCTTCTGTTCCTTGTATGTTGATGACTACATTCTGTTGCTTCATTTGCACCAATTTATACGTAGAAGAAACTGAATGTCAAAACTCCCTCTAACAATCGCCTATTGTTCATGACATTTCAAAAGCAATTTAGATAAAAGTAATACCTGGAAGGTATATAACAATTTCCTCCTTATAGACCCTGTCCCATCAGCTGTGCCTGTTTTAGTTGCATTTTCCAGGTAGATGAGAGAAACACCTTACATATCACAGGGTTGAGTTTGAGAAAAGAGAACCTGATTGTGTTTTTTGCTTCCAACTGTTGTTGGTGTGAAAAGGGAGAAAAATGGTAAGTGAATATTCACCTGAGAATGCCAACCCTAAGTTAACGTGCCCTGGAATGGAACCCAGTTGTCTGTTCTGTGCTAGGCTGTTTCTAGATGATTCAGTGCAAACCCAGTCGCCCTTCCAAGAGAGATTTGGAAAGTGCTGCTGTTGGATTGGAACCCTGGCTCTCTAGGGATCTGATAGAGAGCCAAGTTTGCTGTCAAGTCCATAGAAGACATGAATGTCGAGAACTTTAGAACCAAGACAACCACTGAACAGCCCATGCTCCAGAAACCTCCAACCATAGAACCCACACCACCTACTCTACAGCCAGCCCCATGTGCTATAAACTATAAACTTTCATCCCCAAACCACCCAAGCTGGCATTGGAGGCCAAACCATACCACCCCATGTTCAGCATCGCTTGTTAAACTTCAACGTTCTCCTCCCTAATGTCAGTGCACTTTGCAGAGGGATTGACCTTATGCTAGAGTCAAGACAGCTCTGATTTGGACTTGGACTAAGAAAAACAACCCACTCTGGCTTAGAATTTGATAACTTAACTTTGAAAGGCAGAGGAGAACAATTAGCTCTCACTTGGGACAAGGTTGTTTATTTCACTTAGCTTAAGCCAAATCTAATGGTTTTCCAGACTTGGGCAGGGCTCCTACTTGGGCTACTCACAGAGATGCATTGCCCTCTGCAGATGAACATTTCTTCTTGAAGGATCATGAGCCTGGTGCTTCTCAGTTGGAAGGATTAGCAAAGTTCATTCCTTTCCATTGTATGTCCTCTCTGAGTGCACTTGTGACATACAGCCAATCACTCAACAGCATTACGATAAGTTTAAAAACCATTTTATCAATGGGTGTGGTGACACATACCTTTAATCCCAGCACTCAAGAGGCAGAAGTAGGAGAATGCTTGATTTAAAGCCCTCTGGGTCTACATATCGAGTTCTAGGCCAACCAGGGCTACATAATCTCAAAAGCAGACAAAACAAAGCAAAACAAAAGCCATTTGGGATCGCCTGAAAGGGTGTAGGAAGGAGTATTATTTTAGCCACTCACACTAGTTACAATCCAATTTACTTAGAGCTGAAGGCCATGTGTCAGGCAGTGCTGTTTTCACAGTCATTTTAATCTGTTAACTTACTTGATTTGAAAGAAAATAGTGTACTTTTTTGAATTGTGGTTTTATTTTCAGTGCAGTGTGTGTGCCACTAAAGGTCAGTCTTAGCAATCTGACTCTGCTATCCATGTATGTCACATATGGAAATTATGCAGAATCAAGTAAGGCAGTGATGATTCAGGTAGTAAATGGTGACACATTCAGGGGTAGCAGAGGAATGTTTAATAAAAGGAATATTTACAGAGGGTGATGGGATGCTGGAGGAGGCCTTCAAAGCCGTTCTACCTCCTACGCCTGGAGTAACAAGGGAGGAGCAGTTACTGGAACCCAGTGAGAGATGTAGAAGATGCCATCCAATAGGATCCATGACTCAGAAAGGGGAAACGGCTACTGCCAAGCCACAGGGTGAGAAGAAGTTCTTCTGCCCCTCCCTTCCATCAGGCAAACCTAGTTGTAATCTACAACAGAAAAGGCCCCAGGCTGTGCACCCATGAAGCACAGAATGCTAGGCCTAGAGGGGATAATGGAAACTAGCCCCCACGAGTAGATCAACAGTTTGCATTGAACAGTTCTGCCTCTTGCCTTCTACTCCAAAAAGATATTCCTTAGCAAGTGTGGGAAATAAGGAGCTGCCCCATTTACACACACAAAAAGATAAAATACAGTAGATCTCCTTTCCAAATTACTTGTCCTAGACTCTATATACTGGTTTAGAATTTAGGTCTTATTTTTGAGAAGGGCCTCTGGGATCAGAAAAACCTAACTGGGGGCAGGCCATATCCCCCAAAACACAAGTTGGCTATGTTTACAGAGCCAATATAAAGAGCATTTGAAGCAATTCAGCAATGTCTAAACACTAATAAGAATCAGGAAAACTGACACAACTATAATCCCAGCACTAGAGAGGCTGAAGGCCAAGAGTCTGAATTTGAAGCCTGAGCTACGTAGTGAGAATCTAGCTCCAAAGTGGGGGAAGATGAAGAACAAGGTTAGAGAGCAGGGCAGGCAGGGCAGAGATTTTAACAACACAGAAAAAAATCAACAAAGTACAGCTTCCAGGAGCAGCTGCCACCATGGCTGATCCTGCTCCACAGCCTTCTTCATTTCTTCACTCACCTCCCCTTTCTCTCCCCCCGCTTTTGTGACACAGTCAAATTACATCGCCCAGGCTGGCCTCTAACTCCAAGTCCTCCTGTCCCACTTTCTAGAATGCTGATGTCACAGGCATATGACATCACATAGCCTCCTTCTTGAGTGTATTTTCCCTGGCATGGACTGTATTCTGCTCCCCTACCCCCCCTCCTCCCTCTGTCTCACACACCATACACACACACACACACACACACACACACACACACACACTCTCTCTCTCTCTCTCTCTCTCTCTCTCTCCAGTTACATATACATCTTGTTTTCTTCAATGCACATGCAAACTCTAGTAGATCTTGTAGATTTTTTTTTTCAGACTTCCAGAGTTTTCCCAACACAAGTTACCTTATTGGTCAGAGTCCCAGTCTTCTCACCTCTATAATGACAATGACACCATTCATCTGCCAATGAGTTTCCAAGACATTTAGCACTGTACCTGGATAAGGTAAATGTTAAGGTTAGGATCAGTACTTTTCTAGATGCCCAGTTTAGAGTTCATTCTGACATCACACACCTGTCTCCTCTCTCTCTCTCTCTCTCTCTCTCTCTCTCTCTCTCTCTCTCTCTCTCTCTCTCTCCCTCCTTCCCCCTCTCTCTCTCTCTGAGCCTTGGAAGTGGTAATGGTTAGAATAATTCTGTGCCTGTTCTTCTATCAGGTAATAATCCCAGACCATGGCAATGGTATTTCAGAGAGCCAAATGCTGATTGGTCCATATGTGCAATACAAAGGAATTTGTAACTGTAAAGGGAACGGGCCAAGAGAGACGAAAGGATGACTGAAAACACAACACCTCCCCTCCCGGTGACCTCTTCCAGATCTCACCCAGCTAATATGCTAGGCCAAAGCCCAACTCCAAGATTTTTTTTTTAAAAAAAGGTCCCTATCAGTGAGTTTTCATATGTGGACTTCTGGCTTAATTTTAACATTATGTTTCTACTGATACTATCTGAGTTTTCTTGGGAAACAAAGTCATACCTTAGAATCCTCAGCAAGTGAAAGAAGTGTGAGCACCTCACTTTGCACAGTGGGAAACTGAGTGTGCAGAGTTAGGTGAAGAGGCCATCAAGGGAATCCTAGTTAAAGTTACCATTGCTATGATGAAACATCAGGACCAAACCAAGTAAAGGAGGAAAAGGTTTATTGGGCTTATACTTTCATAATTGGGGGAAGTCAGATCAGAAACTCAAGCAGGGCAGGAAGCAGGAGGCATGAGTTGATGCAGAGGCCATGGAAGGCTGCTGCACCTCATGGCTTGCTCTGCCTGTTGCTGAGGATCACCAACCTAGGGACAGCACCACACACAATGGGCAGGGACCTCTCTCATCAATCAATAATTAAGAAAATGCCCTACAAGTCTGCCGATAGTCAGATCTTATACAGCTAAATCTTCGGCATTTTCTTAAGGTTCCCTCCTCTCAAATGACTTTAGCTTGTGTCAAGTTGACATAAAACAAGCCAGCACAGGCAGCAGAATGAACGGAAGTATGTAACCTTGGGAAGTGGGAGGTGGGGGAACCCTCTAGAATATACCAGAGATGTGGTAGATGAAAGACTCTTGGGACTCAAAGGGAGGGACCTTAGATAAAATGCCCAACAGTAGGGAGAGGGAACTTGTAGAGTCCACCTCCAGTAGAAAGACAGGGCATCAAGTAGAGGAATGGAATTGCCATCCCACAGTCAAAAACTCTGACCCAGAATTGTTCCTATCTAAAATAACTGCAGGGACAAAAATGGAGAAGAGTCTGAGGGAAAGGAGGTCCAGTGACAGGCCCAACTTGAGATCCATCTCAAGGGGAGGCTCCAAGGCCTGATACTATTACCGATGCTATGATGTGCTTACAGACAGGAGCCTAGCATGGCTGCCCTCTGAGAGGCCCAACAAGCAGCCGACTGAGACAGATGCAGATACTTACACTCAACCAATGAACTGAAGCTGGGGACCCCTGTGGTTGAATTAGAGAAAGGCTGGAAGAAGCTGAGGAGATGGGCTACCCAGTAGGAAGACCAGCAGTCTCAACCAACCTGACCCCTGAGGTCTCTCAGACAATGAGCCACCAGTCAGGCAGCATACAAGAGCTGGTCTGAAGCCCCCAACACGAATACAGCAGAAGACTACCTGGTCTGGCCTCAGTGAGAGAAGATACATCTAACCCTTGAGGGACTTGAGGCCCCAGGGAGTGAAGCGTCCTGGCAGTGGGGGTGGGGGAACATCCTCTTAGAGACAGGGAGGAGGAAGAATGGGATGAGGAACTGTGGGAGGGCAAACAAGGAGGCAGGTAATGGATTCTAAAAAAAGATAAATTAAATAAAAATAAAATAATAATAATAATAAAACAAGCCAGCACAGAAATCATCCTTCAAGTTGCCCCTGTGATTATGGTTCTGATCAAAGTCTTGTCTACAACCACGTGAACCACCTGTTTTTGTATTTGATTTTTTTCCTTTTTTTTTTTTTCCTGCTTGGCCCTGTACACTAGTGGAGGGAGTAGGTGGGCCCCATGGGATTATTAATAGAACCTGGTCTTTCATGACAGCCACTTAGTTCTTATGTGACATCAGTGCTATAACCCATAAATGGACACTCCCTTGGAAATGAGACTCCTTGGCTCCTACTTATCAAATGACATCTTTACTAGAAATAACTAGCAGATACTCATCTCAGCTCTAAGGGTGTGCATGATAAATCCAGCTTTTAAAAACTACAACAGCTGTACAGCCAGGCCTTTGAAGATATAGTTGAGACTATCTTTCAGCTCTATGAGAGTGTCTCAGTATTTCCACACTGCAAAGAGTTTAGAGAAGCCAGCCAAAAAGTCCCCGACTTTGGCAAACACAGGTTCATTTTTCTGTGTTCTTAAAAATGAATGCCCTGGTGTTATTTGAGAATGAAAGACACCGTAACCAGAACACTACGGGCTGCATACTGTGGTGTGCTACTCTTTGACCTGTAAAAATAAATCTCCTCATGTAAATAGTCTTCCGATAAAAGAGTGAGTCTGGTCTAAGTATAAACGAGGGACCTTTATTCTCTTTACTACCTATTATGGAGATGGGGGAGTTGAACTCCTACTCTGAGAGGAAATGCCAGCTCAGATGTTTGTGTCTTTCCATGACACATCAGTTTGAAACACTAAGGAAAGTGAAGAAGTAGACACCACTTGCCTTTTACAATTTTTTTTTTCAGTACTGGAGATCAACACCTGAGGTTGTTGTCTAGGCAAGCACTGTTGTGGATGGGCCTGGTGCTGTTTGTATTATAATGCTAATTCCGCTCTCCTGGGAGGGGCTGTCTGGAACCAGGAATGAGTCACAAACTCAGGACTTTTTGTGAACCATCCCCTAATGAATAAAGGAGCCAATCACTGGAGGAGTAGGAGGCAGAACTTCTGGGTTGGAGAGGGGAAGAGAGGAAGCAGGAGGGAGAGAGGGTCCTTTTGGATCAAGGATAGTGTAAGGGCAAGATGTAGCTACTAGTGCTTCCCAGCTTATGGTGAACTCCTGGGATTCGACACTGGGGGGTTTAGATTTGAAAGGGTTTACAAGATTAGCATTCTAGTTGTTGCACCCAGAGATTGAGTTACTACTGTTTCTAAACTAAGTTTGTGTGGTGTTTTTCTTCTCACAGCCACTTGACTGAGTTCAAGAGAGAAAGGACTTGATGCTATGCTTTAAGTGTTGTGGATATTGAATCTCAACCCTCAGAATAGCACTGTAAGATGCTTTCTCTATTTTACAGATAGCCAGAAAAGATAATTCAGTCAAGCAACTAGCTCAGCTCATGTCTTTAAATCCAAACCATTAAAGCCAGTTTCTGATTCCAGGCTCAGGAGACATTCTACTGATTCCACCAGGCAGAGATCTACCACAGTCCTCTCTTTCTCACTGTACTTCTGGAATAGAAACATTCTGGAAATAAGCCTAGCCTATCTCTATTTTGGTGTCACAATAGCACCTAGGATACTATTTTATATTGTAGCGCATAGGATAGGGCTTGTTGTGGACTGGGTTATCTTAAATGTTTTGAGTGAATAAATGAATGAATAATATCAAGAGTGCAATCACTATTGATCTCTTACAAACTCAAAATAATTCCTTCTCTGCCTCTCTTTTCTTTCTCCCTTTGTGTGCAGAGGGGAAGGCAGATCAGTCCTGCCACTGGGGATGTAAAAGCTCAGGAGAGGAGGAGCCCAAGGGGGAGCCTGACAATGTGATAGAGCCCACACAGGGTTAGAATGTGTCTAGACACAGAAGTTCTGTGGTGGAGGATGATATGGAGCCACAGTGGAAGCATAACAGCATACGCCTATAGACAAGGTTTCAGTGGCGTATCAGAGCCTGAAGAGTGAAGAGATTATCCACATGATTACTCAGCATAAGGAGGCTGACCTAAATAGAGTGGGAGGGTTGGCATCAGGATGTAGAAGCCGAAAGGAAAAAGGCCCTTGGTAAGAGATGAGGCAGATATGGAGAGTTCTGCACTGGGGTGAAATAGTGCAGGAACTCAGAACCCATGTGAGAGTAAAGCATTTGTGCTATGACTGGGCTTTTAAGCCTGAGCAAGGTGAAGGATCCCCTGTTGGAAGCCTGACACGAGCCATCAGGACCCATCTGGCATGAGAGTGGTACCTGTGTTGGTTAGTTAGAGGCTCAGATTTGGCCAACAGCATGAACAGGAAGAAGGCAGTGTGGACAAGAATGACCACAAGGTGATGAGAGATTGGTCATGTAGCTGGCTGAACATAAAAGCCAACGTGTGAAAGAGCAGAGAGCAGATGCCACAGACGAAGACAGGAAATAAGAATAAATACTGTGGGGCTGGATTGGAAGCAGGGGCTTGATGCTAGCACATTTTTTTTTTCAAAATACAGAAATAAATACACATGTGTCTTCTCTGCCTTCATCCACCAAGAGAATGTGAAACTTGCAAGTCTTCCCCAATCCAATGATAACAAGCCTTTCTTATGTACCAGTCTCTGTATTTACATATTTTTTTTCTAAAGGAGACAGAGAGATCCATTGAAATAGCTGATTCCAGGGAAAGTGTAAAACAAATTTTAATATTCTGTTTTTCAACAAACTATAGAGGAATTCAATGACTGAAATGATCCTATCACAAGAACACTGACGCCTGATTCAGTTGGTAAGGGGATCCTTACCAACCAAAGTGGGGCAAATTCAAACCCCAAAATGTAAGATGTTAATAGATTATGAATGCAAGTAGACTAGAAAACCATGACTCCACGCAAACAAAGATAAATTCTGAGGAGAAAATATCTGCCCGTTATATAACTGCTAATGGCAAGAAAAAGGACAGCGAGACAGAGACAGGCTCGGACCAAGCAATAGGACCCAAGCAAGCATCATCAGTGATGCACACACTGAAACCATGAGCCAGGAGTTACCTGTAATAATCCCTGGTCTCATTTTCGTGAAGGTACTATCTGTCAAAAATTCATCACAGTATCATGAAGGAAGATCAAAATGCCTGCCCTGTGATCATCAAGAGTCAAAAGCCATGAAAGTTAAGGAAAGGTGAAGAACTATTCCAGACATAACTTCTCCTAATGGGTCAGGGTAAGCAGATATGAGTGGCTCTAAATTAGATCCTGTAACTAGGAAGGGCATGATTAGGACAATTAGCAAAATATAGGTGGGTTAAGAGCTAAATGATAACATGCCCATCTTAACCTCCTGACTTTGTCACTGTGTCATGCTAATGTACGATAGTATCCTTGGAAAAACTCTGAAGTGTTCATGATGGTGATATATCAGGTCCAAAACCTAATCTCAAAGGAAATTTTTCCCTCTGAACCTAATTCAGAGGGAAAGGTTGTGTCCTGTGCTCCTGATGCTTTTGCATGCTCATGACAGTTTCAGTATTAAAAATATTTAAAGATGAATAAGGAGGCTTACTTTCTACAGGGGGAAGATAAAATGTTCATAGTCTTTGTAGATATAGAAAGACTAGTCTAAGCTATAATCACAGTCTAATTTCCATCATTCAGGTTAGATAGAGGTTGTATATGTAATGTGTGCATATATGCATGTTCACGTGTGTGTGTATATATATGTATATGCTTGTGCTGTATGTGCATATATGTATGTTCACATGTGTGTAGGTATGCACACATGTTTGTTACATATATGTAGAGGCCTGAAGTTGACACCAGGTGTCTTCCTCAGTCACTTTCCACTTTACTTACTGAGACAAGTTGTCTTAGTTAGGATTTCTATAGCTGTGATGAAACACCATGACCAAAAAACAAGTTGTGGAGGAATGGGTTTATTAAGCTTATTCTTCTATATTGCTGTTTATCACCAAAGAAAGTTAGGAACTCACACAAAGCAGGAACCTGAAGGCAGGAGCTGATGCAGAAACCATAGAGGGGGTGCTGCTTACTGGATTGCTTCCCCTGGCTTGCACAGCTTGCCTCCTCCTCCTCCTCCTCCTCCTCCTCCTCCTCCTCCTCCTCCTCCTCTTCCTCCTCCTCTTCCTCCTCCTCCTTCTTCTTCTCCTTCCTTTTATTTAAGAATAAGTCCATAGAACTTTATAATTTATTTATTTTTCTTATAAAGGACAACATTTCATTGGGACTGGCTTACAGGTTAAGAGGTTTAGTCCATTATCATCAAGGCAGGAGCATGGTAGCATCCAGGCAGGCATGGCACTGGAGGAAATGAGAGCATACATCCTGATCTGAAAGCAGTCAGAAGACTGGCATCCTCTGGCAGCTAGGAAGAAACTCTGTTCTACAACGGTTGAAGCCTCAGTATAGGAGGAGACCTCTAAGGCCCACCCCCACAGCATGCCTTCTTAAAGAACCCAGAACTATCAGCCCAGGGATGGCACCACTCACAATGGGCTGGCCCCTCCCCCCATTTATCACTAATTGAGAAAATGCCTTGCAGCTGGACCTCAAAAGGCATTTCCTCAACTGAGGCTCCCTTCTCTATGATAACTCCAGCTTGTGTCAAATTGACACACAAAACCAGCCAGTACACAAGGTCTTTCAATGATTTAAATGGAGCTTGCCCACTCTGGCCCATCTATCTAGCCAGCTTGCTTCAAAAGTCCTCTGTCTCTGTCTTCTGAGTGTAGGGAGCAGGCAGCTGCCTCACTGCCTGACATTTTACATGGTTTCTGGGCACATGAAGCCCAGTTCTCATTCTTTTGTGGCAAGCACTTTATTCAGTAGCCATCTCTCAAGGGGCTACTGGGGTTAGTTTCCATCAAATATTTGGCTTTTGAGTTATAAAGAAGTGAATATGTATGAAATAGGAAACAAAATAGTGAGGTGGTCCATGGAGCTGCTTTCCTACGGCCTATTAGCTTTGTCTAGCTTACCTTATACTGACATATATCATCAGTGAGTCAAGCTAAGCACTAATAAGACATTAAAGTTTGATTTCAAGGCCTGGTATTCCTGACCATCCTATCCTAGCAGAAAAATAAAGCAAATACACTCACAACAAAGAACTGATATTTCAATGTACATGCAGTATTTTTATATTATAATGTATATTTTTCAGAATAGATTTACTGAAAAATGTAGGTCCCATATGGGAGAAGAATTTTGTACCAAGGAAAACTGGCAGCATGGCCACCAGAGGCCCAGATCTTTATACAATAGCTTGAGTCTTAGGGTTTGACAGTTTCTCAGGCTGCTTCTTCCTTAACTGCAAAAGAGCTGTTTTTAACCATATTAACTACTCAGCTCAGCTTCAACAGACACACAGCATTCCATCTCCCTAGGAAAGAGTCATTATCCTTTTAAAACTATCTTGTGTGCATGTTGGGGTTGTGGTTGTGCACACTTGGAGGTAAGGCCACAACTTGTGGGAGCTGGTTTTCTCTTGTGACCATTTAGGTCCAGGAGATCAAGTGTAGGTCATCAGGCATAGTAGTGAGAACCTTTGCCCACTAAGCCATCCTGCTCATGTGAGACTTATTAGTCTCCAAAATAAACTGCCATAATGTGACTTCTATTAAACTATCTAAAAATTCCATATGACAAGCAAGTAAATCTCTTTGCTGACTTTCTCCCTCAACCATAAATCTATGCCGTAGAGCATAGGTTATGTTTACTCTAGAGAGTATATAACAGCACATTCAGGGGGATAGACTTTGTTGTCTGGACATTGGTCAAAACGATGGCTTCATTCTTTTCAGTACTCATGTCCACCCAGCCTGCTTTCCCCATGCTTATAGAGGTTTTACCCTGGGGGAAAGAACAGCACAGTCATCAATATAGAGTTTAGGCTTCATCTCAAATCTTGCTTCTGCCATTATTATTCAAGCTTGTACTAGCTACTTAGACGTTTTCCTAGGGAGTAATATTGGTGCATCCCACAGACTTTCTAAAAGAATCAAATGATACAACCTATAAAATACTCAACAGAATGTTTGCACACAGAAAATGTTTTGTTTTTACAATGTCAGTACTGTGATTTTAAATAAAATTTTGTTAAGATTTTAGGAGCCTTGTTGACACTGTATCAACTTGAGTCTCTTACTGCTTAATGCTGTCTTTGAATTAGAGACACATATATATCATCACCAGTACCACCACTACTGCCACTACCAACACTACCACGGATAAAACATTAAAACCACCAATACCAACACAGATACTATCTATACCTTTACCACCAAAACAAACATGTGTAACAACAATACTTTCACTGCTACCACTATCAACTCCAACACCACTAACATGAACATAAACATCACCATGTTTACCATCAACAAACCCAACATTAATAACATTATCATTATCCACAACAGCCTTAACACAACCATCAACCTCATAACAACTACTATGAACATCAATACTGATCCCTCAACATAATATCAGGACCAATAGCAATGAGACCATCAGTATCATCACCACCACCATAATCATTATTAGCACCACCACCACTACCACTGTCATCGTCGTCACCATTGTCATCATGTTGGTATATGCCTAATTGCTTTGACAGCTGATTCTAACATTTCTCTTTTATTATTAGATATTTTATTTATTTACATTTCAAATGTTATACCCTTTCCCGGTTTCCCTTCTGCAAACCCCCTATCCCATCCCCCCTACCCCTACTTCTATGAGGGTGATCCCCTACCCACTCACCCACTCCCACCTCACCACTCTGGTATTTCCCTACACTGGGTCATCAAGCCTTCACAGGACTAAGAGCTTCTCCTCCCATTGATGCCAGGTAAGGCCATCTTCTGCTACATATGCAGCTGGAGCCGTGGGTCCCTCCATGTGTACTCTCTGGTTGGTGGTTTAGTTCCTGCAAGCTCTGGGGGCTCTGGTTGGTTGATATTGAAAAATCTGTATGATAAGAACTACAAGTTTCTGAAGAAAAAAAACCAAAGGAGATCTCAGAAGATGGAAAGATCTCCCATGTTCATGGATTGGCAGGATTAATATAGTAAAAATGGCCATCTTGCTGAAAGCAATCTACAGATTCAATGCAATCCCCATCAAAATTCCAACTCAATTCTTCATAGAGTTAGAAAGCAATTTGCAAATTCATATGGAATAACAAAAAAACCTAGGATAGTGGAAACTATTCTCAACAATAAAAGAACTAGGCGAATCACCATCCCTGAACTCAAGCTGTATTACAGAGCAATCATGATGAAAACTGTATGGTACTGGTACAGAGACAGGCAGGTAAATCAATGGAATAGAATTGAAGACCCAGAAATGAACCCACACACCTATGGTCACTTGATCTTTGACAGAGAAGCTAAAGCATTCCATTGGAAAAAAGACAGTATTTTCAATAAATGGTGCTGGTTCAACTGATGCTCTACATATAGAAAAATGCAAATTTATCCATTCTTATCTCCTTGTACAAAGCTGAAGTCCAAGTGATCAAGGACCTCCACATCAAACCAGATACACTGAATCTAATAGAAGAGAGAGTGGGGAAAAGCCTCGAACACATGGGCACAGGGGAAATTTTCTTGAACAGAACACCAATGGCTTATGCTCTAAGATCAACAATCAACAAATGGGACCTCATAAAATTGCAAAGCTTTGTAAGGCAAAGGACACCGTCAATAGGACAAAATGGCAACCAACAGATTGGGAAAAGATCTTTACCAATCCTATATCCGATGGTGGGCTAATGTCCAATATATACAAAGAACTCAAGAAGTTAGGCTCCAGAGAATCAAATAACTCTATTAAACATGCTTCTAACATTTTGAGGTTGACTGAAGCCCTAAGGCCTTGAAGTCAGAGGTGATTGTAGTTCATTGAAAATACATCTGTGTTCACAATAAGAAATTCCCAAGCAAATAATGACTGAACCAACTTCACCTACCTGCACACCATCCAGGAACAGCATCTTCTCTAGGCAGTCTCACCCTTCACTCTGGTTTTATTCAGGCCTCAACTCAGTGTCACCTTGACAGAGGATTTTTTTTTTTGGCCTACATAAAGAAGAAAGTAACTCTGTAAAATGTCCCCGTTGGTCGCTCCCCACTTCGTTCTGTGTGCTTGTTATGATCTTATCATCCCTCTCAGGACCTGGCCCTGTGCACATGTGTCCATTGTGCATGCTTATCATCTTTCCCTCTGAGTAAATAAAAGGCTTCCTAATGGCAGGCCTTATTTATTTGCAATTAAAGCACTATTTCAAATAGTAGATTTTCAGTAAATATTTATTGAGTGAACAAATGAGCGGATCCAATTTTCAACTAAGTTTGGAAACAAATAACCCTAATTTTTAATCAAGACCAAAGGTCCGTGGGAAAATGCAGTATTACATTTGCTAAGAGAAGGGAAAGAGGAAGAGAAGGAGGAGGAGGAAGATGAAGAAGAGAAAGAAAGAGGCTTCAGTGCAGTTAATAAAAAGGAAAAGAGGCTCTCAAAATCACCTTTGCCATTAAGTTCTTGACACACATTAATTGCAGATTATATTTCTGTGTTTTTTTTTCTTTAATTTTGTAGGTTTTTTTCCCCTTCTCATGACATAGGTTTCCAGGAGCAATACCCCACTCTATTGTACCTGGAGGAGTAGGGGTCCTTCTACTTCCCTGAAGCCAACTCCTTTCTAACTCATTAGATCTCAAAATAAATTCCCAACATCCCCCAGGTAAGCCCCCAGCTCCCCAGCAGACACAGCAGCATACACTGGCTCTGCCCAGTTGTTTGTCTCAGTTCATGCATGAAACTTTGACATCTTAGTTAAGTTTAACTGACAACTTGACACAAGTCAACAGTCACCTGCGAAGGAACTGTCAAATGAAATATTGGCCAGAGAAGACTGATCTGTGGGCATGTTTGAGGATGGGTCATCTTGATTATCATTTGATGTAAGAAGATACAACCCCTAGTGGACAATACCATTCCCTGGGCAGCTGGTCTTCAGTTGTATGAGAAGCTAGCTGGGTATGAGCCTGTGAGTGAGGCTTAGATTCCTTTCCTGACTCTGCTCAGTGATGAGCTGTGACCTGGAAGTATAAGCCAAATAAACCCTTTCCTCTCCTGCAAGCATATTCTCACCACAAGAGAACTCAAACGAGAACACCTGCCACCCTAGCTGGAGAAACTCAGCTTCCACTTTGCTGAGCCTTGGCTGTTTCTCTGTTCTAGTGTGCAGAGTCTGGTCACTCGTGTTTGTAACCCTTCACTACAACTGACAAGAAGACCTAAAAGCAGCCAGGCCCTGTGTGTTGTTCTGAAGGCATGTCTTTAAAATTATGTATTTTTGTAATCTTTCTGCAAAGAATTCACCCATTCTATACCAAACTCTAGATCCTGAAGCGCTAATTGTGTTAATAAAATGAGCATCTCATCAGTGCCTGCGAAATTCTACTTTGACTCCAGTCTATAAATAGGAAATTTAATATGGACAGAAAAATCACTTCAGACTAGCTGCTTTCCCCGATGGACGATCTCACAAACAGCAGCCAACTTTCAAACAAGAGCAGGAAGCAAAACAAAATACTGATTTGGTCAGCTGCTCATCCCTGAATTTATTCTACTGTCTTAATTCAGAAGAGCGTGACACAAGAAGGTTAGCTTCATCGGCCACAAAATTATATGTTTCAGTAATGTTTTTCAGAGTGTAAATTATATCTTGGAAATAATGACATTATACTTAAACCTATTATTTTCCGTGAACTTTTGTCCAGGCAAAATAAAACTGACATCTGATAAGCATTTTATTTCTTCTGCCAAAGAGCAATCCACTGGGGGTTAGAGTTAGAATCTGAAGCTTGAATTTCCTAAGAATTCAGATAAAAATGTCAAAGTAGTGACATAAATAGAAATCTAGGCTAGAAACTATATACAAAACCCCTTTAATAGGCTTCCAAAGTAAATCTACATCCTGGTGTCTTATTTTTCCTCTCTCTCTCTCTCTCTCTCTCTCTCTCTCTCTCTCTCTCTCTCTC
>NW_021621003.1:5121210-5144103 GCF_004785775.1 Grammomys surdaster | reverse complement strand
TCTCTCTCTCTCTCTCTCTCTCTCTCTCTCTCTCTCTCTCTCTCTCTTCCCAGACATGGCTTCACTGTGTAGTCCTGGTTGTCCTGGAACTCACTCTATAGACCAGGCTAGCCTCAAACTCAGAGATCTTCCTGTCTCTGACTTCTGAGCACTGAGATTAAAGGTGTGCACCACCACTACTCGGCCAGAAGTCTTGTTTTTCATTCAGACTATCTCACGTGATGGATCCTTGGGCTCTTTTATTTTGGTGCAAACCCACAGCCTTGCACACACTAGGCAAAGGTTGGACCTCTGAGCTATAGCCTGGAGTGAGGAATCCTTAACAAAGAATCGGGACCAACATGGGCATCTACCTTTGGCTAAAAGTTAAACACAAAACTAAACAAATCAGTCAGCACATACCATGAGAGCCTGAACTTCGAGAGTGAAAAGGCCATTTTGACTTTGAGCTGTACACTTCATCTTAAATGTGAGTAACTGAATATGTCCACTAACGAATTTCACTTCCAGAAATGCATGTTACAGTTAAAAGGATGCTTCCATGGACTTCCTTGGGAACATCCTATGAAACTCAAGTGGTCCTTTGGACTTTAGTTTTTAGATCTCATAGTTTTGTAAAATGAATTTAAAGACAGTGGCAGTGTCAAGCCACACAAACTGTGTATAATTATTTGCACACATGAACAAAAATAATAAAGAAATTACTCTTTGGTCAATTCTCCATCATCTGTCATATATATGGACAGAACTGTAAACATCTGTTATCTTTCATCAATAAGGAAAGGAAAAAATTGAAAACAACTGTGATGAAGGACTCTGGAGTACAGGATATCCAAGGGTGAGTAAAAGAAACATCCTTCAAATTACAGCTTCTCATTAGACTCTATCAGTCAACATGATACGATTGACGCACAAAAGGCACTTGACTGAGCAGAACAATTAATTACAAGGCTTTTTACTGATGGTGTACTTGACCTCAAGCTATGTTTTCCCAGAGTTCCCTCTTCTTTCAGAGGCTGCCAGCATTTCTCAAATCATAGCCATATTTCTAAGGCCTCTGCTTCCATCCTTGCATCTCTGGCTCTGGCTCTGACCCTCCTGTTTCCCTTTTATGGTTGTAATTAGTACTGACGCTACCTGGATAACCCAGACTTCTCTCTGTCTCACCTCCTTAGTTATGTCTGCAAGTGCCTTTTCCCATGTAAACTAAGAGACCTGGGACTCAGGTGTGCACCATACAGAGGGACATTACTCTGTCTACCGCGCAGTTTTGAAGAGTTAGGAGGTGGACCTTGCCACACTAGGCATACTATGACTCCTGCTAACACACTGAGTCGGTGCTAATTAAAATGGTTCTATAAAAGATACAAATAGGTGGACCCTGAGGCAAGGCTACCATATCAGGAACTTGTTGTATGACAGAAGTAGCTTTACAAATTAGGAGGGGGATAGCTAATAAACACCATTGAGACTATTAATTGTCTGTGCAGGAAACAATAATTAGATCTCTACTTGACCATATATGAAAGTACTTTCCAGGTAAGTCATGTAGACACAAGGCAAAGAAAATATTACAAATATAGGCAAATGACCTTAAGAGCTCAGATAAGAAATAGTTCTTAAACAAAACCAATATATATATACATGGTGAGTTGTGAGATGTATACATAAAAATGTAATGCTTGTCACAATACAAAATGCCATGCAGAAAGTAAAAAGATAGTGGTGAATTCTGAAACATCTCTACCATTCTTGCAGCCAAAACATTATTATTTAAAATGGAGAACATGTACAAATGAATGAGAATATATAATTACATAACTAACTAAAATTAATAAAAGATCTATATATGAGACCTAAAACAATAATAATCTTAAGGGGAAAATAGATACCAATCATTATAACCTCAAATCAGAAATCATTTCTTAAATATAACATCAAAAACACAAGTAAAAAATAGATTAAATGAGGTACATCGAGGTTTGAAAATTTTGTACATCAAAAACTATAATGAATTTAAAAGGCAACTATATAAGCTCAGAGAAATACGCACCATTATATATTTGAAGTGCCCATCATCTAGGACTCTTACAACCCAACAGAAAAATAACTTGCTTTTAAAATGGAAAAACGTTTGAACAAATATTTCTCTAATAAAGATATTAAGTGACCAACATGGACCTGAAAAAAGCTCAAAGTCATCATCTGTTATTAAATGCAATCTTTTCTTTTTTAATTAATTAATTTTTGTTTACTTATTCACTTTACATCCTGCTCACTGCCCCACCCTTGCTGCCCCCCCATCTACAATCTTTCCTCCAATCACCCCTCCCCTTCTCCTCTGCGGGTAGGGACACCTCCCCTCGGAATTCCCCCACCCTGACACATCAAGTCTCTGCATACTTTCCCACTGAGGCCTGACAAGGCAACCCAAGTAGTAGAATATATCCCAGGTACAGGCAACAGCTTTGGGGAGAGCCCCTGCTCCAGCTGTTCGGGACATACATGAAGACCAAGCAGCACATCTGCTACATATGTGTGGGGAGGCCTACATTCAACCTGTGTGTGTATGTGTGTGTGTGTGTGTGTGTGTGTGTGTGTGCGTGTGTGTGTTTTTGTTGGTGGTTCAGTCTCTGAGAGCCCCAAGGCTCCAGGTTAGTTAACTATTGGTCTTCCTGTGGAGTTCCTATCCTCTCCAGGGCCTTTAATCCTTCATCCTATTCTTCCAAGCTTCACAAGCTCCATCCACTGTTTGGCTGTGGCTGCATCTGTCTGAACCAGCTGCTGTGTGGAGCCTCTCAGAGGACAAGATGCTAGACTCCTGTCTGCAAGCATAATAGAGTATCCTTAATAGTGTCAAGGATTGGTGCTTGTTCATGGGATGAATCTCAAGTTGGACTGGTTATTGGTTAGCCATTCCCTCAGTCTCTACTCCATCCCCCATCCCTACACACCTTGTAGACAGAATAAATTTAAAATTACACTAGATACCAACTCTATACCCACTAACATACCTACAAGAATATCTTAATGAGAAGTAGACATCTGCAAGGGTATGTCAGAGTCCAGCCTTCATGGATTGTTGATAAGAATGAAAATTGGTGGTTGGGAGATGCTTCAGTAGTAGTAAGTGGTTGGCACATAAGCATGAGGACCTAAATGCAGATCTCCAGCACACACACAAAGGGTAGGTATGGGGTTTGTGTGTGCGATCCCAATGCTGGGGAGAATGAGACAAGCAGGTCCCTGGAGCTCATTGGCCAACCAGCCCAGAAAAACTTACTTGCTCCAGGTTCAGTGAAAGACCTGTCTCAAAAATCATGGAGCACAGGGAGACTTGTGGAAGAGTGGGGGTGGGGGGATGGTGGTGGAAGTGAGCAAGTGGGAGGGGTCAAGGACACTAGAAGACCCACAGAGTCAACTAACCTGGGACCATGAGGGCTCACAGAGCCTGGGCCACCAACCAGGGAGCATGCCGGAGGTGGGCCTAGACTCCTACATATTTGTAACAGTTGTGCAGCTTGGTCTTCATGTGAGTCTCCTAACAAGTGGAGCAGGAACTGACTCAGTCTCTGTTCTCTGCCATTGGATCCCCTTCCTCCTACCTGGACTGCCTGTTGGGCCTCAGTGGGAGAGAATGCACCTAATTCTACTCACACTAGATGCCCCTGGGTAAGGTGGTATCCAAGGGGGCAATGGGGGAGAGATTTGTAAAGGTGGGACTAGGAAGAGAGGAGGAAGAGAGCAGTGATTGGGATGCAAAGTGAATTTTAAAAATGGAAGAAAAAAAAGGTGGAGAGTTACTGTGAATGACACCAAAATGTACATATACATGCATGGTTCCCAATACACATACATATACACATCCACAAAAAAGGATCAAATCACATATAAACACCAAACACACAAACTCACATACTCACCAAACACACGCTCACATACTCACACTACACACACACACATTCACACATACACATGCACATACACTATACACTCACATACACACACTCACACACATTCACACTTGCACATTCACACATGCACACACTACATACACTCACATACACACACTTCCATACTCATACACTCTCTCTCTCTCACACACACACACATACGAGAATCATGAATATATATATATTTGTAAAGAAATAAATATATGTTTAATCAGTTCCATACTTACCTAAGTCTGAGCAATGCTGAGCAGAGGAGAAAGGTTGTTACAGTTTGGACTGTAACTTCTCGCCTTGGACGTGGACCTTTGGCCACGCTGTAACTGTAACTTCTCACCATGAGCATGTAGCTTTGGACTAATGTCCTTCAGTTCATACTGAAACTCAACTGTCAGGGTTTAAGACCATCTTTAAACATTTGGGGGCAGTGGCAAGTAAGATAGAAAATTAAAAATAAAATAAAAATCATTTTATTGATGTACCTACTGCATACTATAGTCCTCACGACACTAAATAGAATTCCATATGACACAGCATTTCCATTAGGTAGGACTCCCAGCAATAGAAAACAGGGACTAAAACAGATACCTATGTGTCAATTCTCATAGAAACACTATTTACACTAACCAACAGACTGAAACAATCTAAAACTGTTGAGTGATGGAAAAATTTTAAAAACATGCTGTATGCACCCAAGCCAATATCATTCAACTTTAAAAAGGAATGACATATAAAGGCAGAACGCCAATGGGATGCAAAAGAAAAGTCTGTTCTTGAGTTTTCAGCTGGGAACCAGGACACTATTCATTCATGTAACATTCTGGCAAATAACTTATCTATATTTTGTTCTTACGCTGAAACTCCAGCAGGTTGACGTGAAAGACTTTGGGATAGTTAATCTGGGGGAAGGATTTTCCTGATAGCACAGAATGTGGGCTGTGGTGTGGGGTTTGCCACCTAATTCTAGTCAGTTGTACAGGGAGAACTGGGAGCATAAAAGAGAACAGGAAGATCCTGAATGCTTGCCTCTGACCCAAAAATAAAACCATAAAATTGGGGCCACAAGAAGTGTGGCTGTTAAGATTAAGGACATCAGAACGAGCCAAGCATTTTATATTCTGACAGTAGGGAAGATGTCTTGACAGTGCTTTAGGAATTGGCCAGATGCCATCCATCACAGATTTTAAATCATTTGCAAGAGTTAGCTTTAAGAAGAGCACACACACACAGGACTAACTACAGAAATGGTTCTCTTTGTTCACCATCTAGGCTCTCAAAGGCCACTGTAATCTCAGGCAGCCTGACTACTGGTTAGGCTGCTGGCAGACATTGGTGTTGGTCATGTAATGCTGGTTTTGCATGGATTCAGAATGAAGGAGGTATGGAATCATGAAGACTTTCACCCAGAGTCCAAAGAAAGGATGGGGAAGGCCAACATTGTGTGTGAGGGTCAGTGCCTAAGGGAAGCCATGACAGGAAGAGATGAGATGTAAGCATGAAGGCCAAACCACAGTGGAGACCCTGACAGGTTAGAGATGTTGAGAACATGGAGTATCTGTGGAGAGAAGATGTAGGGAACAAGCCGGCCCAGCTTTAGAACCATATAGCCTGCAGCCATTGAGGCTGTGGTGACTAGATAGCACAAGTCCCTCAGAACTCACACGATGACACCATGTGTCCTGAAGGCCAGATGTGCCAGGGCAACAGAATGTAATATGTGCTCTGCTGGATCTCATCATTGCTTCTGTCCCCATGTCTCATGCTTCAATGGGAATTGTCTGTCCTGTTGTCCTGTGCAGTACAAATACGAATTTGCTCTTGATTTTGTAGGGCTCACCAACAAGAACCTTGAGTTAGCTTTTGGATAATGATGTAACTGTTAAGACTGTGGTGTGTTGGGGTAGGGGTGGGCTTAAAGAGTACATGAAACTCTTCTGTTTCATGAAATGGACATAAGCTTTTGGGGGCCAGGGTAGAAAGCTATGACAGGAAGATGAAATACTCTCCATATGTGGGTCCCTGTCTGGTAGTGATATTTTTGGAGTTAGGGGAAACTTTAGGAGGTGGAGCATGGTTGAAGAAGACAGACCTCTGGGGACATGCCCTTGGAGGGTGCATTGGGACTCGGGACTCTTTTTGCTGTCTCTGTGAGGTGAGTAGATCTGCCGCCATGCTTTACCAAAGCTCAAAACAAGGAGGCCAACTGAACGTGGAGTGAGATGTCAGCAACCATAATAAATAAACACTTCCTCTTTAACAAAGGGAACATAAAAGGAATGAAGTACTAACGTACAGTACAATTTAATGAGCACAGAAAACACTGTAAGTGAAAGGAGGAGAACACAAAAGGTCACATGATTCCATTTATGCGAAACACCAAGAATCAGCCAATTAAGAGAATTTATGTTTTCAGAGGCCTGGCAGGGAAAAGAGGGAAACATGGCTTAGTGAGTATGTGTTTCCTTTCCGAATGATGAAATGTTGTGTAACTAGACAGTGTTGGCAGTTGCGCAACATTGTGGATAACTGGATTTCACTACTGGTAAAGGTTATGGTATGTGAATTTTACTATGTAAAATGAGTAATATGCTGTATGCATCAAAATGCCATGCTCTACACAATAGAAAGCACCATGCGAACTATTAAAAGATAGACTATTAATTATTTTTTAAGATGCTTCTCATCCGTGTAGCCAAAAATCATAGAAAGAATGTTCATAAATCTTATGAAAATACAAACAACAGAAAGAGAAAATGGCCTAAGGACCAACCAGACACTTTGCAGAACAGTCTGACACTAAACAACCAAAAAAAAAAAAAGTATGAAGTTAGGTTCATTGTGATCAGGAAAGTACAAATCCAAACACATTTTGTATTTTATCAGACACAGATCTAACACCAGCAAAAATGATGAATTAAATATAATACCTTGCTATGGAAATATCCCTCAAACAGTGTCAAGTAAAACAGACAAGTTTTAGATGGATTTGTGGTATAAACTGTCATGTGTATACATTTTTAACACATTAACTGCGAGTGTAGACATCATAGAAGGCAGAACTGAGTAGGGAAGGGATCCCAGCAACTTTGTGATGATGGTTGTCCCTGGAGATGAGGGGGAACATCAGAAGAACCCAACAACAAAATGCGCTGTTGGTGTTTGTCAGTTCTAAACAGATGTCTTTGTTACATGTCTTCCATGCTTGTATCCCAGTGGCACTTTCATAGTTAAATAACCAATTGTTTAGTAATGGTTTATTATTATAAACAAGATACAGCCATATAAAGAATACACAAATTTTGCTATGGTGAGAAAATTGACTAAGTGTGTGTGTGTGTGTGTGTGTGTGTGTGTGTGTTAGACAGAAATAGAGACAGAGACAGGCAGGAGACAGAAAGGCAGAGAGAGAGAGAAGTAAGAGAGAGACAAAGAGAGATGTATATAGAGAGGGACAAAGAGACAGAGATACAGAGACACAGAGAGACAGAGAGAAAGAGTAAGAGAGACAGATAGAGACAGATAGAGAGATGCACACACACACACAGACGGGGTGGGGAGTTGTTCCACAGACGTTCAACATTATTAAGTTTGACATTTTTGAAGAGGCTGCACAGTAACAGCTCCTGTGACACTCCCAAGTCAGAGATCTTCGGAAAGTGCAATGCCACAGAGCCTTGTGTGTCCACCCAGGACAGCGTGTGCCGCAACTGAACAAAGGTGCTTCCTGTTCTTGTGAAAAAGCCAAACAGACAACAAAGCCAAAAGCAAATTCTGTTACCCACCCTGGTTTTCCCATGTTTTCCCTTGATCTGAAGTACTTATTTGCTCATTGACTTACATCTGATGTAAGCCATAACACTGCAGATTGTATCAAACACAGTTTTTTAAATTATTTTTGCTACTACACTACAAAGTCACCTCCAAGCCATTTGTATCTGAGGCCCTTTCTGTTTGTGTCTCCTGAAGGATAGCTAATGGAAAATGTCACTACAGCTTGCTGATTTTACAAGTGAACTGCTATTGATTTCCTGGGCTGTGTACCCTAACAACCAAGCTGCTATACAGAAATGAGAATTAATTAACAAAGCTGGCTAAGAGGTTCTGCAGCACCACAGTCCAGATCTTTCTAAATGTGATTCGTCAAGATTGCCTGCCTGCTCAGCACATAGGAATTCTCCATTTACAGGCTATTTTCCCCAATTAATAAACATTTCTTTCTAACTCAGGCTTGCTGGAAGAAGCTCTGACTTGATGTTGTTAGGTCTCTTGAACTTTACCCAGGAGATAAAACAGAGAAGTATGTTCGGAAGAATCACCGTGAATTTATAAATACTGCATGGCTGTAAATTCGGCTTTAAGATGAGACTCTCTGGAGAGACTGGTGACTGTTATTTTTGACTAGAAAGAGCAAATGTGCCTTATGCAGAAAACGCTAAAAAGTTATTACCACATCTCATTATCTAGAATTTTTTAGAACATAGGTTTCTGTGCTAAAATACAAATTTCTGGTGGGCAGGACCTTTGTCCTACTTGGTTAATATAGGGCTTGGCACCTAGGTAGGACCTGTTATAAACAGGGCAGACTCCAGGTAGCTATGTGGGTCTTGGATTATATTAGTTCATCAACAGACAAGATGCATGACCTCCTTTCTGCTTTTGGAAGAGTTAACTAGAAACACAAAGTAAAAATAGTAGTATTCTACTTATTCTGAAGCAGGAAAACCATCTTTAAATATGAAGAAATCACAAGTACAGAGTGACCCAGTGACCTGTCATTGTGACTAAGCAACTTCAAATGAGAAAAGATCCTAGAGACCTGGACCATGGTCACTTGAGTCTGTGATGGCTCAGTGGTGGAAGACAGAGAAAAACTGGGATCCCAGTGCCCATCTGAAGAGTACATCCCCAGTAATCTAATGTCCTCCCATCAGGGTCCACTTAAGGACCTTCCTTCCCAACAATGAGAGGGCAAGCCTTTGACACATGGCTCATACTGCTAAACCACAGCACAGTCGTTCCTATTCTAGAAAAAGGCACAAATCTCTAACATCTATAATGACAAGGAGCAGACAGTCAACCCCCACTAACTTCTAGAGAGCTACTCTTCATTCTGAAGGATGAAGATCAGAGAAGATACTGATGTTGATACGTAGATACACATTTGCACAAGCCAGGAAACATACTGTCGTATGACCTGACATCCTGTTTGGTTTTTTCTTTTCCCCTTTTCTAGCACGTGGGGGAAACCCTGACCTAAGCCAACCTGGTCAGAATTGTTATCTGAAATTTTGGGTTAGAATCAATGTAGTTGACTTCAAATTTACCAGCAACAAGTCACGCTAGGAGCTCTGTGGAGGATATATTTCCCCCACTGAGAACTGGAGAACAGAGAAAGCCAGTCATCAGTGAGAGAGACCAGTGAGGTAAATATTGTATCAGTTTCCTGTTGCTGCTGTAAAAAAAAAAAAAATACCACAAGCATAGGGCTGTGGGGTAGAAGTCTAAAATGGGCTCGTAAGCCTGTGCTCCTGCAGGGTGCAGGGGCACTATCGCCTCACTTCCTCTACCCAAAGGCTCCCTGAAGTCCTTGACTCATTGATGAGTCCCCTTCTCCCCCTCTTGCACCTCCCTGGTCTCCCTCTCATAAAGACCCTCCCAATCACATTGGGTCCACCTGGACAATTCAAGATAATCTCTCTAGTTCAATATGTTTAACTTAATCATATCTACAACATCTGATTTGTCACTTAAAATGACATCTTCACAAATTCCATGCATTTGGGACATCAGTGTGGAGATGAATGTCATTTTTGCCTACCAAAAATATCCAAGGAGACACAAGAGGTTGTAGGTGAAGAAAGGCTCCCACAGCCCTTTGCTTTCAGCATTTGTATCCTTGGGGGCCAAGATACACTTTCATGTCCCTGTGAAACCTCCTGGTTGACAGTTGCCTAGAATACTCTATTAAGTACTCTAAAAGCTTTATATAATTTATTTCACTTTACAGCATTATCCCCACCACCATTATTGTGTGTGTGCACACATGCGTGTAGGAACCCCTGCGGAGGCCAGAAGGGGCTATCACATCCTCTGGAGCAGGAGTTACTAGTAGTTGTAAGCTGCCTGATATAGGTGTTGGCTGAGATCCTCTGCAGGAGCAGCAGATGTCCTTAACTGCTGAGCCTTCCCTCCAGGCCCCTGGGAGCTTTTAGAGATGATAAGACAAATGAACAATGTCTTCGCTGGGAACTAAACAAGAGCCATATGAGCCACAGATTTACCACTCCCGTTCTACTTCAAAGAGTAGAATTAATATGGCCAAGTAGAGAATCTTTTTCTCTTATGAAAGTGGAGTTTAAGCTATAAAAATGTAAACTCTTGTTAACAGTAGCAGAATATATTAATGAAGGGATATTTATAATCCATAGAAGACTGTCTATCACATGTAACCCTTAGTTTGGTGCTTTTCTACCTGCTTCCTCTCCCTTCTCCCCTCTCTCTTCTCCACTCTCCCTTCACAAACACAAGAGTTGTGCCCAGAGCCTCTGGCCACAAATTTATGTACGGGACATCACGGTGACTGACCCTTCTTAAGTAGCCTGGCAGCAGTCACAGGCAGCATGTTTGACAGTGTAAAACATTTTTCCATGTTGAAGCACATTCTCAGAAGAGAAAGCCAGGAGTTTCAGGAACCAGAGTTTTATTTCTGTCAGTTTTGTTTGGTGCTGTGTGCCAGGGGCTCACTTATGCCTGGATTTCTGGCCTGGATTTTGTAAGGCATTCTCTTGGAGTGCCTCTTAACAACTTCCCTAATCGCTCACCCTAGTGCTCTCCATGACATCACAGGGCTGAAATGACACTGCCACCTTCACCTTAGACAGAAACAAGGACAAGAGGAGCCCATTGTATGCCCAAAATTATGAAGAAGCAAAAGGCGGATTGGAAAGTATCACACAGTTTTAAGTGGAATTGTGACTCACTCTGTGTCTCAGAATCAACAAGAATGCAAGGAGCAGACACAAGCTAAACATCTCTGCAAAAGAGGCCTCTTCCTGTTAGCTGTCCAGCCCTCATCTGTTAGTGAAAAACTCTCCTCTCCAAAGATTTAGGAAGTAGATCTCTAAATCCACCCCACCCCACCCCACCCCACTCAAACACACACACTCACACTCTGTATCCTTTAAGACCCAGTGAAATGAGTTCAGACAAACTAGAACCTTTTACTAGGTACTGTAGAAAGGCTCCCTGCATGCATGGTTGGCCAATAAATTAGAATCTGTTCTTTGCCAAGAAGGATAAATATACTTGGCAGAATGCAGAGGCTCAGTAGCGAAGATAGAAGTAATCTTTCCATTCAGCCCATTGTTCTCACTTATTACACAATATCTGTCTTCCCCCGAACGGACTTCCCCCCTGGTGAAGCCTGGTTCAGAGGACCTGTGAGCTGTTCAGGGACAGCTCTATACAGCACCTCACACAGGGCTGTAGGGGCTGTCACTGGCCCAAGGCTTTCCTCCCTCCGCAATCACGATTTTTCCTTCCAGTAATGATTAGTTTTTAAGAAAGTCATTCAGGGTCTGTTGGCAGACTGTATGAGGGCTGATGATTAGCTAATCAGAGATTTCTAGTTTTATAGTCACTGAATCAACTCAGGCTGTACACTGGGGCACTGGGGAGCTGTCAAGATTGTGCATTTAGGGCCTGGGAGACAGGGATGATCCCTGGGATATGTGGGCAGACAGTCTAGGTAAGCCATGAGCTCCAGGTCCAGTGAGATTCTGTCTCAAAAAAAGTTCAGTGAAGTCAATTGGGGAGGATATAATCAAAGAGACACAACATGAACCTATGACCTCCATGGTCTCGTGTGTGTGCGTGTGCGTGTGCGTGTGCGTGTGCGTGTGCGTGTGCGTGTGCGTGTGCGTGTGCGTGTGCGTGTGCGTGTGTGTGTATGCACACTCTCACACAAATACATATACATGTGCATGAGAACACCTATAAGCATGTAAACAAAATAATTAAACAAACAGGCAGATAAGTAAATAAAAGATCGTAACTTTAACCATCTGTATGTCCCTGAATACGCATCACTCCAGGAGAAAACCAACCATAGTGGCCTGGTTCTGGGTAAAGGCTCATCTCTCTGTTCTTCCTCATCCTGTGACATGTGTTCCAGATCAACTAATCATCAGAATGCTAGAATTTCATATACATGCAAATTTAAGATAAAAATAGCTTACACTGGGTAGGACTTTTAATGTGATTGAAAGGTCAAGATACGCCTAACATTCCAGAAGAAATTCACATCAGCAGCAGCAAATAAAAATTGATAATTCTTGTTGGCAGCTAATTCAATTTACTCTATGTACTTGATAATAGCACAGCTGTATTTCTTTTAAAAATAACTCATAAAAGTTTTTAAATTACTTAAGTGCCCATTTGTTTAGAACTATGGTTATTTGTGTTTCGATTATACTTTCCACTTGAATCGTATATTCCTGGAAAGGAGGCACATCAAAGCATTAGTCAGACATGATCCCCATCCCACAGGAGTTTAGACAAATACAAGAACTAGGATCCATGGACCGAAGGCCCTTTCCTCTTCTTTTGTCTCTCTGCTACACTTGCAAAAGCAAACCCTATGAAAATTTCTCATTATTTAGCATTTGGGTATGTGTGTGTAGGGGGTGTTCACGTGTGTGCATATGTGTGTTGGGGTGGGGAGTGTATATCTGTATGCATGTATCTGCAGAGGCCAGAGGTTGACATCAGGTGACTTTGTTATTCTCCTGTTTGTTTGTTTGTTTGTTTGTTTCAAGACAGGTCTCTGGCTGAATCTGGAGATTTCTGTTTCGTCTTAGACTGATTGGTCTACAGCCTCCAGAAACCTTGGGTTTCTGTCTCCCAGAGCTCAGATATAGGCACGGACTACTGTTCCAGCACATACATCCCCTCTCTGTGTGTTGGTTCTGGAAATATGAACTCAGGTCCTCATATTTGGTGCTTTAAAAAATTTTTCTATTAAGAATGAATCACTCTTGGAACTTTTCAAAAGCTTCATCTGAACATTAACCATTGCCATAAATTTCATGCAATGAAGCTTTGAGAGAAACATCAAAAAAGTTACCCAGAGAGAGTGGAACTACTTGAGATTTACATATAGTTAAAGTATAGTAAAAAAAAAAAAAACAGAGGAGGTCTCTCTCAAAAGAATGAATAGAGAAAACCATTTGGGAATACTGTTACATTGTAGCTCACACTTTATTTTTATTAATCACTATTATTTATTTATTTTTGTAGCCCAGGTTACCCTTGAACTTGTTTTAGCCTTCTGAGCACTGAGACTTTAAGCAGAGGTCACCATGCCCAGCTGCAGTTAACATTCTAAAAAAAAGGTGCATGCTGTAGATTATATTTGGTTTATAAACTATTTTTTAAATCATACATCCTTTAAGAAGTATTTTAGCACATGAACATTATTATCAAGCTGTTTCTCTGCAGAAGCACAGGTGAACAGGTAAGAGATCACAGTTCTGGCTCATTTCATTACCTGAGGGATAGTCACACAGACCAGAGTTTTTAACAACAAGTGAAGCAAGCCAGGGTCCTTCCAAGAAGGAGGAAAATGCAGTGAAGACAACATGAAATCTCCCACTAGGTGCTCAGGTAACAAGCCACCCAGGGGCAGTTACCTTCTGTCTCCTTTAGCAAACTGAATTGGCCCAAACATGGTTTTATATTAAAGTAATCTATAAAATGATTTTTTGATAATACTAAATGTTTTAAAGTGTCCAGCTTTTTCTATTCTTCTAAGCAGGTTAGAAACACAGTTTTAGAATTATATAGCTAAGTAAAAACAAAGTAAAATGTGACAGGCAACACATTTACGAATTAAAAGCACAGATCTTTCAAGCCATCAGCAGAAAAATAGAGTCCCCAGAAATTCACTCTGGAGTGGACACTGATGTAGATTTTCTTCATGTGGATTCCCACTGCACTATGTCTCAAAACCGGACACACACCCACACCCTGGCCACCATCCCATTCCCTAGTTCCCTTTGACCCAGTTGAAATGGACTTAGTATTTTTCTTGTAGACTTTTTTTGTTAATATCTTTGTGTTCTTTTGATTTCTTTTTTGTAGCTTATCACTGACCTTGAAAATGTTAACTAAATAAGGAAGAATATAAAAAATAATTACAGAACATTGAAACTCTAGAAGCAGGCACATTTCCAAAGCATATATTTATGCTTCTAAAATAATCTCCCTGGAGCCTGATGGGCTGTGTGTGATCACCTTGCCCAGCTTCCACAGCCTTCCGTTCCCTTCATTTCTTAAGTTGGTCAATAGTTCTCGAAACCTATACCCATAAGAACCAATCTTAGACACCAAATGGCATGCAGACACCAAGCTTGACACACATACCTCATTCTTTAATTGTGCCTTGCTCCCAGCTTCTCCAGTTAAGCCTACTTTTCCATTCAAGGGATTTATATGATTTACAGAACTACAGCAGTTTTTGAATAATGAATTGCTCTCTGCCTCAAGTACCAGGTTCTTTCTGTCTTTGGAAGAAGCTTCAGTTCAAAACAGCTAAGAATTAACTCAAGAACCTGCTATTCCTGAACTCAATGATGGCTGCTGTGTCTACACAGTATCAGGTCTTGCTGAAACCACTGGTCTTGGAAAGCATGAAGCTGAGGGGACTTGGGCCTCCCTGGCTTCTTTGAGTACACCGTTCACAACAACTGATGTGTGTGGAGGCTGCAGATAGAGATTGCAGAAACAAGCGACCTACACACCTGAAAACTCTTGTCAAACAAAGACATTCTTGTTCTCTATAGGTTTTTAGGATTAATCCTGGGGCCCTGAGAATGCAAGGCAAACACTCTACCATTGAGCTATATCTCTAGCCTTGGAACAATAAGGCTACCCATGTGAACAGCAAAGGGATATAAAACATAGTCCCAGGAGACTAGAATCCCAGGCTAATAATCCAGGCCAATCTGCATGCTGCCAAAGACCCGGAGTTTCCAACTTTCACTCACATAATTTTATTCATATCTGAAATATTCATTAGGGGAAATAATATGATCAAAATTATCAGCATATCTTCAGCAATTGGAACAGGTCCTATACTTCTACTTTGTAAACAACAACAGTAGCAACAACAAAAGGCAAGAAAGACCAGCCAGGAGAGCCCTTGAAAAGCATAGGCAAGTACTGAGGGTGAAAAGTAGAGGGGCCATGGAGATGCTGGTGTCAAAACACATGATGGAATTTCTAATGTTCTACATTGTGGTGCTGGTTCTCAGGAGATGGGTGAGATAGCTGGGAATAAGAAGAGTGGCCAGTGCTCTTAAGAACTGTCTCTCTGGCCCAAGAATAAATTTCAAGACATTCTTTTTAATTTATTTCATTTGGAAATTTTTTTAAAACTCTCATTCTTTGTGATTAATAAGATATTAACTTAGACTTTTTAAAATAAATAGCCAAATAAACAAAATAAAAGTAGGCTGATATTTCATAATACAAGCTTGGATATACTCCAAAGTAATCAGGATTCTCAATGTTCAAAAATGAACCCGTGTTAGCTTTTAAAATATATATGTGGGTAAATTAATTTAAAATCTAAAAGTTGGGGAAGGCTTTCTCTCTCTGACTTACTATGGAGGTGCAATAAGAGAAAAATGTTTTCAAATGGCAAAAGGCAAAGGGCAAATGGAGATGATACTACAAAGCTTTCAATGGGGTGAACCCCAGTCTTCATGGCGCTCCTACAGATGGGGAAGGAAAGGGCTGGTAGTCTAGTGGGAAACAGCCCGGGTCTTCATAGTTTAAAGAAAAAGAAAAGCAAATGATCTTAACATACAGGTCTAGTAAAACCTAAAATCTACAGTTTACTCATTTCAACAGGTATGGGAAAATGTACATTCTCACACAACATAGAGAAAATGGGTAATAGGGAAATGTCAATGAAAACACTGAAGAATCTTCAGAGAATAATTAATTCTAAGTTTTCAGAGAGAAAGAAAAATGGACAGAATACATCTCCTATAACTCTGAAATACTTTTGTACTTAGAGGTCATGAAATATTTTTAAGACTGGTAGACTCGTATATAAAGACAGAGAAAGCTGAAGGGCCAGCTGGGAAAATCTGGGGAACATGAGTACTGGAGAAGCTAGGCGGGGCTCACCCAAGCACAGACAAACTTGGATGAAAGGTCAGGCTGGAGTTTGTTTACAAGCAACAGTGCATTGCTTGAATTCCCCAAAGCAATGTTTTTGGGGGTGTGTTACCTATCAGCTAGAAGTCCTCCAGCTCTCTGGTTTCTCTGGGAGCAGCGCTAAGATGTCTGTCTCTTCTATCCAAGAAAAGATAATGAGTCGTCCCTTTTCCTCCTTGGAACAGTCAAGACAGAACCTGGCTTTTCATATTTTTTACTCATTATAGATGAAGCAAGTGTGGGTACGACTACAAGACACTGTACTACTCCTTAAACCTTGAAGGACACTGAACAGTACAGAAAGTAGTATGTAAGCATACCATACCTACCGAGTGGAGTTTTACATTTTGACATGACTGATATGCTTATTTAACAATGAAATATCACAGTAAGCTTAAGTCTCCCTTACATGTGGATATGGTGCATAAGTAGGGGCCTATGCACGTGTGACTACTTCTACAACAAACAACCCACATGCTGCCTCCCATTTATAAGTTTCAATTTTCAAAGTGTGTTTGTTACTTCATACATATTTTTCAAGATTCATAAATACAGATCTAATTTATTCATTTTAAGTATTAACCATATCCTTTAAAGGGAAAAATGTCACTGTCTACTTCTTCCTCCTCCAGTTGGTATTTCAAATCTAAACTTGCTGGTGTTATCCACTTTGCTGCTGCACTGAGCACTCTGTGTATTGCATGAGGTGAGTGTGTGCCAGACTTTCTCAAGACAAATGCGAAGTGGAACGTCTATGCACCCACCTTTTCATGTAAACACAACCCCATCGCCCTGAAGCACAGCCTTCTAAATGTCTTTTAAATAATCTTATCATGGATGTGACAGACAAATTGGAAGAACTGGTTAGGGGAAAAAATTCACATTGTGGATTAAATGATTCATTAGATTATGGGTTCATTCGTCTTATAATTTTGCCCATCAGTTAGTGACTATGTACCTAAGTCTTGAGCTATAAATTACCTACTTAAACTTGTAACATATGTAAGTTTACAAGTTTTTGTCTTGCTAGAACGTTCTCCCATCATCCTTGTATATCTAGTACAACGTTCAGATGTTCTTGAGAACTCCGAGAATCCCAACTTCTTCCCATCTTTCACTTGTCTATCAAGCTGGACATACATAAGTAAATTTTCTCACTTTATAAGAAGAAGCTCTCATTCCCTGCTTTGGATCTTCACAAGTAACCAGGATTACCACATGCCTTACCTAATGTCAGCTGTAACTTAGTGTGAGAGCTGTTCTCTAGTTTCTCCATGGCAGCCATTTAAAGGGTGTCTTCCAGCCAGAGTACAGCTGAGCTCACCTGTAAAATGTAAATTTCGAAATTAACAAACATGGTTTCACTGTCAGCATACTCAAATGCTTCCTTTAGGTATGTATAGATGTAAATTATTACTTAGAGAGATGAGACAGAAAATAATTAAATGTGGAGAACAAGGAAAATTGAAGACCAGTGCAAATCATGACTTGATGAGACTCTTCAGTGGTGGCTCATGGTTTGGCCCTTGTCCTGTGTGTCTTATTTTCCATCCACAGAGGATGCAATAGCAGTGATGCAATGGTTCTTTCAATCCTACTGCATGGAGATGTGAAAGCTGGAATGTTGCTTTAATCAACTCATTAAAATATCAGTTTAATTCAATTGATCTAATTCAGTTAGTTGAGACAAATCAGGTCACCTTGACTGAGACCACCATTGGATTGAATTATCTCCCCCCAAAAAGCAACTAGAATAAATGGAGCCTGTTTTCCATCGCTGACCTCACAAGCACCCTCTAAATGACCTGACATTGTTTAGAACAGGCCAGAAACCCTGCTTGTCCAACCTCTTACTGCGACTTGAAGCTGTCCATCAGCTACATCAAAGGGAAGGCACCCACAATTTGTTTATCCTTGCCAGTAACTACAAATTGAATAAACAAGTTCTGCAGGTCAAGGTAGGATGAGATGAAGGTTACTCATCCATTACCTAGGTAATTTTAGTTTCTGTGCAGTATCTCCTGAATGTTTTAAAGACATGAAGATTCAGCTCCTGATACATCAGATAAGCTGAGTGTTCATGTTGTCAGTGGCAATCCATCAGAGTTTATTGTTTCTTTTCTGGAAAGATCCCACACTATATTTTTTCATAAATTCCCTAAAGATATTTACATGTAATAAATTTCCTAGATCAAAGTTGTAGGTGGAATAAAATTGTATCACTAATTTCTACTTCAATTTATTGCTCCAGTTAAAAGTCACTAACTTGGGCAAATTCCATTTATAGGGAGGCTTCAGAGATGAATGTCCAGACCCAGGCATGTCTGGGTGGTTTTAGTTCTTACTGGGTACCAGAAACTATTCTGTGTGCTATTCCATGTGTTCACTCAGCTCATCCCCCATAACTGCAAGGGGGAGATGCTATCATTATCCTCACTTCACAAATGAGGAAATCAGAGTTACAAAGGAGATCTGTAACCTGTGCTACTGTGCACTAGATCTGAGCCTGCACTTGATATCACTCCTGAGACAGCTACCTATATGTTAGCTGTGGTTTTCAGCCCCCAAGGAGACGGTATCTCTTTTAGAGTTATTTCAGTATTGGAGCTACAATGTCAGATTCAAAGCACAAAGGAAAATAAAGGAAATCAGGAGCCCATCATTCTCTCTGAGGGCAGACATAATTTCTCCCCATCTTTCCCCTAAAAAGAGTCTTAACTGAGGAGAAGAATGGGAAGGTAGGACACAGGAGAAGGAGAGCAGGATAACATTACAGATGCTTGGAAAAGCCACAAGGAAATCTACTGTTCTATAAGCTTTAGATAGATAGATAGATAGATAGCTCCTATACAAAGGGTTACACTTCTTCCAGAAGCCATAGGTTTCCAAATTAAAAACCTGGATCCCAGCGTGAGTACTGTTCCTCAACTTGTGAGTCGAAGGGGTCATGGAGGCCCCCAAAACAATACAAGTTACTACCCTGCTCTTAGTTGCCCACTAGAACTTGATAGTAAAACCCTTTTACTGAAGACATCACACAGATTGGTCATAGGATATGGAGAAAATACTAATCAGTGATCATCCTCCCCAATGGCTGGATTTTTTATTTTATTTATTTATTTATTTATTTATTTGGTTTTTTGAGACAGGGTTTCTCTGTGTAGTTCTGGCTGTCCTGGAACTCACTCTGTAGACCAGGCTGGCCTCGAACTCAGAAATCCACCTGCCTCTGCCTCCCAAGTGCTGGGATTAAAGGCCTGTGCCACCACAGCCCGGCTTTTTTTTTTTTTTCCAATGGCTGGATTTTATAGTGCTTTGTAGGCTGTTGGAGGAATAAGGGCATTGATAGGCAAACACATCTATGAACCCCACAAACTACAGCAATGATCAGCATAGCAAGACACAGCTATACTATATTAGTGGCAGGAGTGCTATGGGAGTAACCAACTACTTTCTGATTGGATTTAAGGTCTACCCTTCAAAAAGAAATGTATACCCGGTACTGTAAATTTAGCCAAGAGTCCATGGTTGGAAATTCATAAGCCTCAAGAGTGAACTTATTAGTTACTATTATTCTGCTAAATGAGCATAGTGACAAACTGCCCTATAAACTCCTATCTTTCTACCATAGATCACTGCAGCTCATGCACCTCATCAGAGAAATGTGTGTGTGCAGTAAAGGTGACTAACACAGAAATTCATAACTGGTCAAAGTGGGAGGAACAAGTATCAGCGAAGTGATAAGCTATAAATGGGACAGCTATATCACACACATACATGCACCCATACACCCAATGACTATCTCAGTAGAAGGGGCAGAAAACTTGTAAGAGCCAGAGGTTTGGGGGTACAGGGATCAAAACCTGTGCCTTCTGTACATGACAGGTTTGATGCACTCATAAATTCATGACATTTGTAGTTGCCTGCACAAGACCTGTATAACATTAAGTCAGTCAACATTCTAGATGAAGGGGAAAGAGGTTCATGAGTTCCAGTCCTCAATGGAGAATTAATTCTTAATGGAGAATTGTCGAAGGCTAATGATTTCTGGGGGAGGAAGAATCATTTTTCATGAAGATTGTGGCCCTTAGTAGGTCAATCATACTCCAGTACATGGTCTCATACCCAGAAGAATATAGGCAGCACAAATTGTATTTAAAGAGTGTGGTGGTTTGAATATGCTTGGCCCATGGGAAGTGCTAGTATTAGGAGGTATGGCCATGTTGGAGGAAGTTTGTCACTGTGTAGGTGGGCTTTGAGGACTCCTAGTGCTCAAGCTCTGTCCAGTGTGGAAGAATCGGTTTTCTCCTGGGTGTCTTTGGATCAAAATGTAGAACTCTCAGCTCCTTCTCCAACACTGTGACTGCCTGGAAGCTGCCATGCTGTCTGCCATGATGATAACAAACTGAACCTCTGAAACTGTAAGCCAGCTCACATTAAATGTTGTCTCTTATAAGAGTTGCCTTGGTCATGGTGAATCTTTGTAGCAATAAAACCCAAACTAAGGCAATGGGTTATAAAGAAAAGAAAAGAGGGGAAGAGAAGAGAAGAGAAGAGAAGAGAAGAGAAGAGAAGAGAAGAGATGCTATTTTGGGGGGTTATGAAGGTGGTGTGGATTTGGGAGGAGCTAGGAGGAGTAGTGGGGTAAATGTAACCAAAATACATCGTATGAAATTCTAAAAGAATAAAATAATTTTATGTATAAAAAGTCATCCCACTGCTAAGGATGTAACTCTTTGGTAGAGTGCTTGTCCTTCATGCACAAAGCTCTGGACTTGATCCCTAGCTATAGCTGATTCGCTTCCCTCTGTACCTGATGCAAAACTCAAACAGTAAGGAGCTGACTCTCATAAAGTCCGATCTTGTAGAACCTCTTCCAATCCAGGCAGTTTTGGAAGCAGATCTGGCTGGATTTTTCTCCAGGTAACTATTTCACTGATTGAATTTATGAATTTATTAACACTCCAAGTATTAATCATAATACTTCTAATAGGTAGAGAGAGATCTTCTGGTCAAATAAATTTAAGAAAAGTAACACTGTATTGAAGATTCCCAGTGAAAATGAATGTATTAAAGGCTCGTGGAAGCCCTGCAGTATTTAAATTTATATAGACTAGTACTCCCCAAGCTTGCACCTTCACATTTTCATGAAATGCCACTGGAACACAGAGCTGGAGAATGAAGCTGATCCCTGGTACCTTCGGATGGATTAGGAAAGAAATAGAAGGCCTCTGATCTGCCACACCCAGGAGCCATTCTACAACCATGGTTACAACATCCCTATCCTGTTTCCCTGGCCTGGCCTCAGGAAGGCCTTGCTCTCCGCACTCCTCGGCAGGGCAGAGTTTTGAGGCCAATGTTTGACACTTGCAGGCAATCCTTTAACTTCCTAAGCCCCCTTGGATGTTTCTGTCCAACAACTTGGTGTGTGGCCCTGTGCAACTTGAAAATGAGCCACTGAGTTCTGATTCCCAAAGCTGGGGGCAAAACATTGTGTTTAGAGTTTTAGAAAATCCTAGGGAACATTTGTACAATAAGCAATGACTCATAGACACCCATGATAGACAGGAAACATGCAGAAAACAGCCCTTTTGGCTTGCTCACCAAAGGGGAGCTAAATTGAATTGTTCAGTTCCCACACTATGTTGCTTGGAGTTTCGAAGAGTATGAGAAACCTGGATATTACCAGGCAAGCCACAAATGAACTTCTCTTCTGTCATACCACTAATAGAAACCTTAATTCCTCTGTGGCACACAAACTCAGCATCCAGCTCCCACTCCTCCAACAAGTAAGCCAGGCAGACACTGTTTTGCAGTTAGAGCCTTTACCCAAACTCTCCACCTAGCCAGGAGTCTATGATCTTTTTAAGGAGGAAGACTGATTAAGACATCCACCTTAACTGAAGCAGAACAGTTTACAGTTACAGGAGGGAGCGCTTGCTTGAGGCATTATTTCTTTTCCAGTAAAAAAAAAAAAAGTGAGAATGGGGATGGGGACAATTGTAGAGTTGTTTCCGGTTGTTATAATGCTCACAAGGATGGTGAATAGAATTATGCATCTAAGTTGTAGTTCTCACAATAAGTACCTGAAAACTACACACTAAATTATGATGGCAGAGAGTCAACGCTGCTATTATAACAAGTGACATGGGCACGCTGCAAACAGGGATGATTATGGCAACTCAGCGGGCTCTCTTCATTTCTAAGGCTTTAGTTTCTGCAAATAAAGAGATTTTTTAAAAGAGGGTCAGAAACTTCTTTTCTTTGTCCTGTTTTGTTTTGTCCTGTTTTGTTTTGTTTTGTTTTGTTTTGTTTTGTGACAAAGTCACTATTTAGCTTTCACTGGCAAGGAATATGTTATGTAGATCACCAGGCTGATCTTGAACTCACAGAGATCTACCTGTCCTTGTCTCCTGGGTGCTTACATTAAAAGTGTGTATCACTATGCCTAGCTTCATAAATTTCTTTTAAGTTATAAAAGTCTATGAATATGCCACAGACTAATGTAAAATTGAAAGTGAAGGCTGGGAATATAGCCCAATAGTGAGTGCTTGCTCAGCACCTAGGTTCACTTCCTAGCTTCATGCACACATGTTGGGTTAAGGTGGGAGCCCTGCATCCTCCTGGCCATGGGGCTAGGGCCTGCTCAGGGAGGCAGGATGCGGGAAGTTTGACTGTGCTCACCCCATGTCAGCTCGGGGGGGGGGGGGGGGGGGGG